>NC_068361.1:73125886-73270755 GCF_020536995.1 Dreissena polymorpha | reverse complement strand
TTTACACCATTACCTAGTGCTGTGATTGTTCAAACACAGATATGGACATTGTGTAAGTAGTTTATGGCTATTTGAGTGTTAATTTGTATTTTATCAGTGGGTATATCTCAAGTTGATTTTGGAAGACACAGTATAGTATCAGATAAAAGATAAGCCCTCAATAATTAAATTTTTTTTTCTACTAAAAAATTAATAAATATCAGCAGTATCCTGTCGACCAAGGTCCCCCATCATATCTCCTAATATCTTCACGTTCATGCCCTTTTTTGATTTCATCAGTTTATTTTAGTGTCAATAAACCTCTCAGAACTGTTGCAAGTATCCGTTCTGTGTTGATAAGTATGAAGCGTACAACGTAGTCCTATTAAATGCGTTTGTATGAAAACAATAAGACAATTATTTATTTACCAATCCGTATTTCCAACACGATGGTCATCTTGAGCATCGACACAAGATCCCTCGCTGTCCGAGTCTATTTAAAACAATCTGACTGATAGTTACGTATTACGGCTCATACATGTACGTTCTACGAAAAGCTTTTCAACATCACTATCATCTTCATTGTTCAGCATTTTTTCTACTTAAGTTTCGACAAATATCACATTCGAAGGCCTATAATGCCTTTTCGTTATTGAGAACATTAGCATGTGTCGAATTTACGTCATGTCATGTTTGAACGAAAATTGCCAGTAAATCGGAATGTTTGAAAATTCGCAACTTTGTTGTAATCGTTCTCGCTATAACACCATTATTGAATCGAAGTGCCGTTTATATTTGCACTTAATTCGGTAAATAAAGGGTCTTTACGGGTTTAAAAAGAATGCATTTCTCCTTAATGGGTAATTCGGGACTTACGAAAATGTGTTGATGCTACTTCATGGTGACAATGAGGTTATTTAGACTGTCGATACTATCAATATAAGTTATTGTTCAAATAAATATTATTATTAGGGGCAAACAGTTTGCATTATCTTATGTCTATCAAGAAAATATTTTTTCATGCAGTAAAACCACTGAAATATCCAAATTCGACTCATTTCTTATATTATCCAACCTTCGAGGGCATGGAGAGTATATGGAATGAGTTCGTCCATATAAAAAGGACACCCGGGGCTTTTAGTACTTGCTGTGCCGATTTTGGGTTATAAAGCTGAGAATTGAATTAAAGTGCATTATATGTTCTACACTTCATTATAACATAATGTTCAAGTGTTTGAAAATTGTTATTTAGAACATAAGAGATTGTGTTCCCTAGATTCTCTGAACTATTCTGCACTGGAACCATCCGATATATATTTACTGAGTTACATTGAACAAGAGTTCATGTACATTTTCAAGTCAATATTAGATAATTCTGTGTTCCGTTTAGTATGAACAACTTAAATGTCACATTATGAATTAATATTTTGTAAATATGTTTCTCTTCTGTATGGCTGGCTACTATTTTCTTATGTAAGTTAGATATATAGGTCATTGAGGTTTTTTAATGAACATTTGGCATGTCTTAAACATGTTCAATACATTTATTATGTTAATGTTTCCTTAGTACAATAGGCAATTATGTATCTTCCGACATGTGTATCCAAAAATTCTTTCGAAATAAAAAAACTTGCATATTGTTTATTTAAAATTATAATTATAAAAACAGAGGCATATCCAGAATGTCATCACAAAGTATTATTACCTGCTTATACTGCTTCAGCATATGGAGTATCACTTCTTTATACTGAATTGCACAACAGTTTGATGTGTGCTGTGTGGATGCAGTAGCGTGTATCCCCAAACACATCTTCGATGTTGTTATATTTCAGGCCTTCAGAGGCTGGTAGCGGTATTGTTATTTTTATTATTTTTGTACTGCTTTGGCAATTGATCACCTGCCTTAATTAAAGGGCCAACAAATTGTATATAGTGAGAATGCAATACTGCTTCAGCATATGGAGTATCACTTCTTTATATTGAATTGCACAACAGTTTGATGTGTACTGCGTGGATGCAGTAGTGTGTATCCCGTACATATCTTCGTGTTGTTATATTTTCAGCCTTCAGAGGATGGTAGCGGTATTGTTATTTTCTTATTTTTGTACTGTTTTGGCAATTGGTCACTTGCTTTAAATAAAGGACCAAATAATTGTATATAATGAGAATGCAATACTGCTTCAGCAGCTGGAGTTTCACTTCTTTATATTAATACACAATATATAGTTCTACAAGACATCGAGGCAAAATATATTTTTCAAGTGCAAACTATATTCACAGCAAACATTTTACATGTACTAAAAATCGTTTGAAAGTCCATTAAAAATTAAACCGTTGAATAACACTTTCCCTCGCCAAACACTTATCTCTGTAACAATGTAATTTTCATGTTTTTCTTTCAAAATACCATATCTATCATATTAAAACAACCTTCCTGAACAATTACAGTTGAAAGAAGCATATACTTTTCCTTTTAATTACACAGTGTGCAAGTATTATCATATATAAAACTAAATAATTAAGATCTCTATAACACTGGTTCATGTATTTCCACTGCTTATTTTACATTTTACAACAAACCTCTGTTTTGGATGCTTATTAGAATGTTGTTTGATAAAAAGATTCTAAGAAATACCGTCAACATAGGAATTTATTAAACAATAAACAATTCTTTACTGGAAAATACCCATTAAACTAATTACCAAACAATAACATTTTTTACAAGGTTATTGCAGATCATTCTAGCAATAAAAAATCGCTCATGTTCCTATTTTTCTAAAATGATTTCTACCATATGTAAGGTAATCATTATTTGTATTGTTTAATTGAGAGTTTCATATACATTTGTTTCTTATCTTTGCTGACATCAAGTGCACCGTAGTGCTGAATTAAAATTTTAATCATAAAAAGCAATTACTTATTGTATTACATTTTTGCAATACAAACAACATCTCACATACAAATGACATAAATGAAACTTCCCCAAGATTGTCAATGTAATTAAAAATGTTATAAATGCTTCAAATTAAAAGACAATAAAATAACAATTCTCTGTTTACAAAACCTAAGTTGCACTGTACAATTATAAAGAGACACTCATTCTAAATATTCATAAACCAAAAATGCGAGCAATAATATTTCACTAGATTACATCAGAAATAATCCAATTTCTAAATAATTACAGACAGGAAATTAAATAGGAATCTTAAAGCAAGCACATTGAACATACCTTACGTAAAATTGCGTGTAATCTTATTAACCCTCAAGTTTCTTGTGCTGTAACCCTTGAAAAACACCGGCGTAATAAAAACCTTAAAACCGACTATATTATGTATGAGCGTGCTGAGCTACGATGCATTTGAATCTTATTGTCATTCAATTTTAGTGACTTGTCACTTGTTTTGTTGGATCTACCAGCAAATATTGACCCCATTAAAAACATCAATCCGCCAAATGCCGAGAAACCAATTACAAATATCCCGACGCGGACAGACAGCTTCCTGTTGTCATAAATCAAGCACTCGCCATCCGAAGACGGGCAGTTGGACTCATTCCATAATCGACAAGAGGAATCAAATATGGCGCCTATTATGATTGGTCCAGGGATAAGACTAAGCACCTGAACCATGATCCTCCTGACACCGAGCGAGAGATTCCGGGAATTTTCTTCCATGCACCTGAAACCATTGTTTGAACGACCTGTCATATCATACTAATAACCCTCTTGCTTTACGACATGTAATACTATTCTGAAACCATTGTTTTACGACATGTCAAATCATGCTGATAACACATTGTTTTATGACATGTTATATAATTATGAAACCATTTTACACGTGTCATATTATTCCGATATCATTGTTTAACGATATGTCGTATCACTTTGAAAAACATGTTTTATGAAATGCCATATCATTCGGAAACCATAGTTTTACGACATGTCATATCATTCTGATATTGTTATTGTGTATGTTGCCTAAAACGAGCTTTCAATTTGTGAGCCTTTGACATACGACGGTATTTGAAAAAATACGTTTGCTTAATTTTGATCACCAATGGAGTATAATCATTCCAAATATACCACACATTATGCATAATTACGCTAGGATTGCAAGAGTTGACGGAGTTTGCACCATTAGTCCAACGATAAGCGTCATAACCAGGACTGGGGCAAAGATCATAAAGTTGTTGCAACCACTGTCGCAAAAACCTTCCGTAGCCCCTTGTAAACTTGCATTGCTGCTGTGCGCGTCAATTCAACTGCAGTTGACGTACGAAATCTGAAGTGCAGGCTGATTGATTTTTTAAGAACTTGAGTTAATGAGTATAATGTAACCAGTTTACTTATTGTATTTCTGTCAGAAGCTATGTAAATGTCATTGTTTACCTCATCAGTGATCGTGGACTGTACATCTCTTGTATCTGTCTGACATTTAAGTTTCATAGCTAGTACCTATGATATATTCTGATTTATCGAATAGCATTATCATCAATGCAGTCTGGTCTAGAGCTACATAGTCCGACTTGAAGACATGCATGATTTTTGGACTCATAAGCGGAAGTCTTGACCAGACTGTATTGCTGGTATTGAGCTATGCTGGCCGCATATGGCATAAGAGCAAAATGTAATACTGATTGTTTTCAAAAATGAAAATAACATATTTGCAAAAAGCAAGGTGGCAGTTTTAAGCACCTTTCCGTCTTTGAAAATCGCCTTCAAACATCCGGCAACACAAGGGGGAGTGTACACGTCACCATCCGCTCCGCACACGGGGGAGAACTCGTTTGCATCACAATTTACAAGGACTGTTACATGGCCGCGTGGTATTTAGCTGGGACCTGAACAGGCAAATACAATTTCCATGGATTAGTTATTTAATGGTTATATTCATTAAAAGTAATAGAAGCATGAAAACATCTTTTTAGTATGATAAGCGTTTGAGCAAATTAATTTCGATATTAATAATATACACCAACGCAAAGTGTCTACTGTGACCTTCACCTTAAAGGGCGCAAATGATTGCTCCATGCAACAAGTGGACTTGTTGTCTTGTTATGATGATCAATGTGCAAAAGAAATATAATGTACAACGTAGTAATTAACTTGAATAAAAATTACCACCAGAAAAACACACACACACTGACACGCACACGCATACGCGCACACGCACAAACACACACACACACACACACACACACACACACACACACACACACACACACACACACACACACACACACACACACACACACACACACACACACACACACACACACACACACACACACACACACACACACACACACACACACACACACACACACACACACACACACACACACCACACACAACACACACACACACACACCCTCACACACACACACACACACCCTCACACACCACACACACACACACACACACGCACGCACACGCACAAACGCACGCACACACACGGACATCGGTAACATTCTATGTACTTCCGTCATTAATGCTTGGAATTTCAGAAGTGATACAGTCTCTAGAATTGGATTGTTCCCGTATATATCCTTTATGCTTATATAAGTTTTAAGATGTAACATACATGAACCACTTATAACCTCTCCGGCTAGAACCACGTCTGGGCAGCTAGCCAGGAACACGAGGCCCATAACTGCGGTCACCATGGATACAATGACATTCAATCTCAGCATTCCTGCCACCTCCAGGTTCAGCCATCGGGTAAACACCACTTAGAATGAATCCAAACGCTCCCAGCAATATAGTGATTCCTAAATCGAGACATTTGACATGATAATTGTTTTGTTCGAATAGTTTTGAGAGGCGAGTATGTGACATATTACTCAACAAATACAACAGTATCAGAAACAAACACAAAATTTGCGTCACGTATAACCATTTGATTATGCATCGGACGGTTGTGTATCTGATTTTAAGTCACTTTGCCGAGTTCATTGATATTGGCATATTGGAAAGAAATAAGGATTTTCATAGGTGTTTATGTCGAATATATGTGAACTAAAAGAATGACTGCATGTTTATACCTAAATAAATTCCAGTCGAAACCAGGGATACGTTGTATATGGGGATAATGTACTTGAAGGGTGCGAGTCCACGCAATAACATATTCGCAGCACACACGCCTAAGGATACGAACATGAACACAGGGTTCTTGAACTGAACAAAAGGAAACGATACAACCATTTATCAGACAGATTGACCTCAATGTGATACTATGCATTATATAGTGTTTATATGGATTCCTGCCATTTCATACATATATGCAATACGGATTTTAAATGATTGTTTAGATTAATTAATGAGAGGTAGCAACATAGACAAGATGACTTATAGCAGTTAAAAAAACGAAGTTTTATGTCACTACACGATACATAAATTAACAAATTAAAAATCGTCTGCTTTTTTGGCACTGTCTTTCTGTAAATTGAGTAACTAATGGAAAGAATATACACGGGCAATACAAACACAAGTCGCATATGCAAGCACAAATACACATTGGAAGATATTAGATGTAACGACAACTTTGCGTTTGAATGTCAAACTTACAAGTTTGAAGCCTGTACTAAAGAGGTCCACGACGGATTGACAAGTGTGTCTGGCATTGGAACCATTATGGTCATTTTCGGTTTTGTGCTTCATCTGTTCACTTGTATCTTTCCAAGTTAGAAGATATAAAAAACAAAAAACATACAGATACGTGGTACAAAATCGCACTTCCAATTTATTTATTTAATGGTATGTGTCATGGAAGCACATTAATTTCAAGTCATTGTATAACAAACATCAATAAAGGAATACATGACACATTTTTAGAGATCTGAGATTTAAAAAAAGGGGTTTCCCTCTATATGTTGACTACATGATACATTTGTCAGACACTTTATATTAACAAAGAAATTTCATCGATATGCATGACCACTGTTGCACTTTTTCTCCCTTTTCCCCTCTAAGTTTTCGGACACTAATTCTTTGGACACCCCTTATTTAGCCAAACTAATTCTTTTTCTTTACGTTACTTTTTTGGAAATACATGTATTCGCGCGTAATTAATTAATCTGTTTGTTTGGTTCGTATTACTATTTAAGCAGAATTGTGCCATTCGTTCTTGCGTTTTTAGAACCGGATTAAGGTCATAAAACCTGGCAGATGAATGCCTTTAGAAGCTGGATTATTACATTCGCGTTATTGGGTAAATGCTATCGAATCCGATAATGGACAATGGTTTCAACCAACGGTTTAAAGTTAAACATACAATGTTTATTAAAGTAATTTATACTAAACGGCGTGGTATTTTACAAGCGCGTACTAATATATTTTGAAACATTTAACGATATACTCATTGCATACCTGTATTCGATCGTCTGTCCAATAGTTTTAGAATCTCTAAAATTTCAAACATCTGTTTCATGTGTCCCTCAATTTTCGGACACTGATATTTGTTTAATATTGATTTTTATCTAAATTATCACAAATTATCACAATTAATTATTTTAAAGTTTCTGAAAACTTAGTGTAAGTACGGTAGTTATAAGATTATCATCTATCAGTCCATTATCTGCGTTTGTAATTTGTTTTCATATAGGAATATCCTGTTTTTCTTACCTTTAAGTTGTGCAGGATAGAAACAGAGCGGGATGGAAACACAGACTGCCACTACGGCCGCTGGTACAAAATCCAGCCACCAGGCACCTACCCAGTGGAGGCTGGACGGGCTCAGGTCGCTGAGATAAATTACAGACGTATTATTATTTGTTGGTTCCATTATAGAATTTTATACAGATTTCGCTATCTAATAACATGCCATTTTATGTTTAGGTCAGTTTAACCTCTCTGAATGTATTGCATTAAAACACATCACGTTGCATGTTAGAACCTTTTTTAAGCTATTTTCACAAACATAAGCCTATAAGATCATCATGTGAGCACCTATTTTCATTATAGTACTGGTTAATTATAAGTTTTACAAAAACCAAATCGTACTTCTCATCCTGCCGATCAAAGTCCACAAAATAAGTCTGTGTTATAGCCCCTGCGCTGAAGAAACCACACGCCAGACCAATACTTGATCCCGAAAATATTATTCCTGGAAACACAATTAACCGAATAAAGCATTTAACTTAATTGCACTTTTAATATTACCAAACGTCGTCTTGAACTACATTTCAATTTATTTACAAACATGTTTTCAAGAATAAAGTCCGAAATAAAATATAAAAGAAAATAAGGATTTTAGTTTTCTATCGCAAGGCACGACGCATAAATTTAATTTAAAGTACAAACCAATTAAAATGGGCGTTTTCTTGGGATCTGCGTTATCGTATATGTACGAATGTCCCAAGGTCAACAGCGGGATGAACCCAACCCCTGCAACCTTCTTGGCGCATATAAACAGGCCTAGGATGAGCGTGTTTCCACGCCCGCCACATGAATCGCCATTGGATGCATTCCCCGAATGACATAGGCTGTGAGATGAATCCTCCAACGTGACATCTGCTGAACATATGAATTACATTTTATTTCTGCATTTTAAAAGCACGTATGATGAAAATCCATAAAAGTTGGCGTCATTTAATATTTAATCAAGATGGGCATTTAATAAGACGGTTTCAAATCTAATGGCGGAAGCAAATGCCTACTGATAGCGAAAATTCAGAAACTGGCATCGGGGAGAACCTCTTGATTGCCAGCTCCAGTAAACAACACGCTTACAATATTCGATTAGCGTTTAATCAATGTCCTCTTTGCTAAATAGTTGTAGGTCTTATTCATTCGAAAACCACTGCGTATATACACCGAACGTGTTAAATAGCAAGAAATTAATGCGACGCAAATCTGACTGTTTTTCGTTAAAAAAATATTGCACATATAAAACTTAACGTATTTTATTTGTAAAGCAACGAATCATGGAAAACGTTTTCTACATGATTTCGGTTGTAGTAATATCCCATTATGAATTAATATTCTAAATGACTTTTTACTTGTTGTCAAAAAACGTATTTATTTTAGTTAATATGTATGATTAGAACTAATATCACTTCGGTTTGTTAGAAAGGTGTTGTTCGCAGTAGACTTCCCTTTCCGCTATTAAGTCATATCGAGCAACAACAATCAAAGTGAATAAAAAACGCTCTGAAAGTCAAATAATATTGTTAAAACTGATTTGTTACATACAACATTCAGCCATGTGCAGATAAATGTATACTCAGTGGAACAACAACGACACTTTACATAATTACATTTGAGCCCTGCTCAGCGAAAAGGGGGTAAATTGTCGTTCCAGATTAGCCTGTGCAAGTCTCTGCTCAGCAAAAATACAGTTTAGGAGGAAAGTGTCGTCCCTGATTAGCACATGTCCGTATCAAAGTGTAAATGGCGCTCGAATCTCAAACAGGAACCATCTGTTAACACAGTCTATGAAAAGATCTAGAGTGAACAAGCAGGCCCCCCTCCCCCAACCCCACCGGTCCTTAAGGTAGTAAAATAAATAAGCGTTTAATGTACATTTGGTGATACTTTGATACTTGCGAAATTGATTTATACCAATTATATAAGAAGCTTTATATTTGCAAAGGATTTAAGTTGTTTTTCAAGTCACTAGGTTAGTAAACCAAAACTGTTGACTGACATTAATAAGTTTCCGCAAATATTTATTGGACGGAAATGGACTTCTGCTCTTAAAACTTACATGTGTTTCACTTAAACATTCCCTAGGTTACTGTACTTTTGGGTAGTATGTGTTCGGTTATACAAATAAAATATGTGCTAATGAATTAAAATGATTATCAACTGTAAGAAGCTCCCAGTTATGGAAATTGTTGAGCACATGAACCGTAAGTGCAATGTCTTTAAATGCACGGTTATTTCCCTTTGTTGTTGTCATGCTGGGCTTTTTAATTCGAACTTTACTCGTTCTGACACATATGATATATGCTCCATCCATTTTCCTAGCTAAATATTATAACTTAAACCATTAATTGAAAAACAAACAAGCAAAACCGTCTGGCAAAAGTGGCTTTGGGGAGTATGACAGTCACTAAATTGAGAAGTAGAAGTATATATATAATTAGGACATTTCTTTTCCGCTAAATTAAAATTTGTCATAGGATATATGATTTCCTTGTTATTTAAGTTCTTACGCTTAGAGTTATAACTTAAGTTTGTTGGACTAATGTAAACAAACACGTTTATACAGAAACTAGACGGTCAAGATTCATTTACATTTATGTTAGGTTTGGTCTTTTTACAAGCTACACCACAATGGGTAGCTGAAAATAACTGGATTCTATCTATCTATCTACAAACGGTTTATATATAATTGGCCTAGTCACTTACTCTCGCAACATATACCACAGAAAAGATATAAATTCTGACATGGATGTCGATAAGACGGCCGATTAACTGTAATTATTAATTTTCAAATTGGTTGACTGAATTACAGAAAATTTTACAAAAAAAGCTAAACACTGTCTATATCTATAGGTGTTTGGATTTTTTTCAACAGTCATTTTACGTCTGCCTGTTTACCAACTCACACTTCCCTGGTTAACCTGGTGTATCAGTTCTAAGTGCACAAACATTTGCCAATAACTGACGATCGTCCTACTTGACTCATGGGTAGGGGAGAATAGATTTCGTAAATAATCTTCACACAGGTTGTGTCCGGGTCGGGGATCGATATCAGCTCTTAACCAACTGAACATCCAGACAAATAAATCAATCAATAACATTCAAAAGCTTCATGTACGAGCGTCAGTTTCGGCGGGGGGGGGTATTTGGTGTTGATGTGTTAATGTTGTGTCCAACGACTTCGACGTACAACCGGGCATCCACAAAGAAGGCCGAAATCATTCGACCATATGCATGGATCTGTTTAAGTGCAAAGGTAATCAACGGCTTCACTGCATATGTTAGACAAGTGGCATACAAGGAGTTAATAATGAAGGAGACTAAAAACGGGTAATTACCTTACATATGTAACAAATACGGTGACCAGGCGCATCTTGATCATTTGAAAACTAGATAGATCAACAACCATGAGTTACGTTAAATTTCCGCACAGATTGTTCAAAAATTATATATTTGTCCACGATTATACTCGGATGGACTGTACTCTAATATGCTCTAATTTCGTGAACAGCCAAACTATATATCCTTTTATCAATAGGACATTGTCATCCTGTGAAATCTGCCACCAATATTTGTGTGTTGCGACCAGGTTTCAAGTTACACAATACATTAAGCAAGTCTTTAGTGTTCATGCAATATTATAAGCCGATACAGGAACTAACACATTTGAAATGTCTTTTGAAACTTATAATTATATTTAAGTCCCTCACAGTGTGGGTGTTTCTGCTTATTAGGTTAATTAAGGAAATCGTAAACAAAAAAAACATTTTTATTAGCACATTTTACCAACATGAGCAGAGCACAAGCAGATTATTTGAATGGTATAAGTATGGGTTCACGATTTGCACCACTAAATAGCGAACTTTCCCAGGAAGAAAGACATAAATAAAGAAATGACAAACGTAAACGTCAGGAGTCAGCAGGTGGGGTATCGACATTCAGACATTCATCTTCTGCGGATAGTTCCCCAATACGACAGGTGTATACCAATGATAACTTCCAGCAGTTAGAGAACAAAATTGACACAATATTAGATGGTATGAAAAATATGGGTCTATTAAAATGCCGTGTTGACAATATCGAGTCGACTTTGTATTACAATTGTGCCGCCCAGAACGTTACCCACGAATGTGTATTACTTCTCGAATACAAAACATTAGAACTTGAGGCCCGTCAGAGGGAGAGCTTCATACTTATTACGGGGATAGATGAACATGAAAACGAGAATTGCCGTAATACAGTTTATGAATTCCTGCGAAGGTCACTTGATATTGACAGGGGTGAGATTTCAGTCCTTCGCGCCAATCGTGTCGGCAGACGAATCAGCACAAACAACGCACGACCACGGTTAATTCGAGTCATGATGAGCCACCCAGGTGAAGTTGACGACCTCATGAACAGCGCACGTCGACTCGCCGGTACCAAATTCAGCCTTCTGAGAGACTACCCCAAAGAAATAAGCGACGCCAGGAAGCAGCTATGGCCCAAATTCAAGGACGCTAGGTCCAAACACGGACCCCGGAACGTCCAGATGCTTTTCCCAGCAGCACTCCGAGTGAACGGGCGAATCGTCGAGGATTTATTCCCAGAGTGGTACCCTATCCTCAAGGGGTCAAGAGTATCAAATACCAATGAACGCATCCACAACTCCGTAGCGTCCAGTGTAGAAATGCTCCGACAGACAGTACACTACACCGCCCAACAGCTACCACGACCCGCTCAAAAAAGCCCTCCAACACATACCAACAAACCACCCAGAAAATTGGCAGACGAAACATCCAGACAACAACCAGTGGACCTAACCATCAAAATGCCGAATCCCACGGCTTCGCCGAGATCAAGGTCATCATCAAACTCGCCTCGCGGAAAGGGACCTTCCAAACCCAAGACAACGCAGCCATCATACCTGACTTTAACGGACAAAGATGGAAACATGTCTGATGAAGAGGCGACACAGTGCGACCTACCCAATTCCCCAACAGTAGACAAAATAATGTGCTAGGAGAACACGTGGACAGTGAATCCGAATATGGCAAACGACAGTTTTGACAAAGCTTTATCATCAAATGTCACTGACAATATATTTGTTAGCAAAAAACAATTTGTTAAACATAATGAATATTCTTATAATACTTGTGAAACCATTTGTGACCATGTATTTGCTAACCCTAATAATAACATAGAATATGATCAACATAAAACAACGTTTAAATGTAACTCTGTAAGAAATTCCATTTTTAACTCCATTTTTGATAATGTCATTCAGTCTCCAATCATTTGCAATGACAATTCAACCCTCGCACAATGCACTCCCGCAGCCGATACGTAGAGTCCTTCCCAAATAACACTCACAGTCTCAGTCTTGTATCCAGTAACGTACACTTTTTACCAGATACGCCTTACTCCTCAATCACCACATATATCTGTGATGCATGTCAAAGCTATCCATCGTCTTCCAAAACACGCCACTGCCGCCACACACAAGCGCTACAGCGCACACTAGACGCACAAACCAATCGGATGCATAAAGAATCCAACACTCCCAATGTTGTGAGCGACAATACAATTTTAAATCCAAAGGATTGCCAGCCAAACGTATTCATTGGCGCTACCTTGCACAGAACAGATGGCGTTGATGTACACTGTGCACTCCCCATTCCCGCTCCCCGGGCACTCCCCGTAACGCCTCTCCGTGCAAAACGTCCGTTCCTGAAAATATGAGCAAAAACCCAATAAGTACAACATTAAAACCAGATCCTCAAGAAACTATAAAAATGGGAACGTTAAATGTATGTGGACTAAATAAAACGTGTTTTTACCCAGACTTTGTTGAATATATTAATCAGTTTGACATATTTTGCTGCACAGAATGCAAAATAGACGAGCATGATATAATTAAAATTGATGGATTTGAGTTTATAGCCCAACCACGCAAAATTAAATTTCATAGAAAGTCAGGTGGTCTGTGTATTCTTATCAAAGAACAATTAATCAAATTTGTAGAAATTATCAATACTGACTCCGATTATATCATTTGGGTAAAACTAAAAAAAGGTTGCATTACAATCGAACACGACGTCTTACTTGGGATAGTGTACATCCCCCCAGAATCATCAAGATTCTTTAACCAAGACGAGCTCAATAATTTCGAAATAGAGGTCACTGATATGAGCAACAAATATAGTCACGTTATAATAACAGGCGACACTAACGGTCATACAGCCTAACTATCCGACTTCATAGAATTCGATGATTTCTTGTCCGAATACTTTGGTTTCGACAATGACATGATAAATAATTTTTACCATGAGTATAATTTACACAAACATAATATGAATATAACGAGGAGCTCGTGCGATCCTAAAATAAACGCAATAGGCAAAGCCATAAAAAATCTTTGTAGGAACAACAATCTACTCATCTTAAATGAAAAATTTAGTAAATAATATAAGAATATAGGTCGTTCAACATTCAAAGAGAATTCTGTTATTGACTACACCCTTTGCTCAGTACATACCCTAAAATACTTACACAGCTTTGAAATCGTAGAACTTGACCCAGTGTTCTCTGATGGCCACTCTGTTTTGTCCTTGAACTTCAAACCTGCAAAAATGATCGAGATTATGAAAAATCAAAACCCTAAACAACACCAAAATCGGCTATGGATATCAGTTAAACAAGCCGAATTTGTCTCGAATTTAGAAAATCATGATTTAACACCAATTTACTCGTTACTTAATACTACAAATTGTGCGGCTCATACTACCACTACCACTTCTTGCACTACTACTACTACTACTTCTAATATTACTTCTGCTACTTCTTCTACATGATCTAACATTACATTCCTTAACACAACAGTCACCAACAACAACATCAACAATAACAACAATAATAATACTATTCAACACGACAATTTAATCAAAACCGAAAATAATAGTCGCAACAACAACAACATTATCAATTTGGCCCTTACACAAATAGCAAAACTATTCCATACCACAGCCGTGCAAACATTTCAACCAAAAATATTTCAACATAAAAACCAACGGCACACAACAAATTCAATCAAATCTAAACCCTGGTACGAGCCTCAATGTAATAACAAGAGATTAACCTACAAACGAATGCGTAAACTCTACAATCAAAACAAAACATCAGACAATAAAAACGCACTGAACCATGCAAGTAAAGAATACAAACGGATCGTGCATTTCCATCACAAAAAACATATGCATCGTACTCAAACCCAATTACGAACCATGAAAAACAAACAACCGAAGCATTATTGGAATTACCTAAAATCATTGGAAAGTCACAAAGATGAAATTAAACCAAGCATCGAACAATTGTAAACAAAATCAAAGACTTAAACACAACACCACATGAAAGCACAAGTGACCATGACCTCAATAGCGTTGAACCAAATATAATCGACAACAATACAGAAACTACCCTTAACTCTCCCATCACCCGTGATGAAAATGATAAAATGATCAACAAATGCAAAAACGGCAAAACATGTAGCCAGGCCGACAATATTTGCAATGAATATATTAAAGCCACGAAAACTCTGATGTTGCCAATCTATACAATACTTTTCAACATGATATTTGACAGTGGAACTATACCAGACACCTGGTCAAAAGGTTACACCTTTCCAATATGTCATAGTCCCATAACGATTTTATCCTGTCTAGGCAAACTATTTACATCCGTCTTAAACGAAAGATTGACAAGGTACAGCAATGAAAATTACATAATCAACCAAAATCAAGCTGGCTTTCGTAAAAACTTCTCAACAACAGACAACATATTCTGCCTAAATTTTCTTATAAACAACATGAAAAAATTAAAGAGTAAACTATTTGTGGGCTTTGTAGACTTAACTAAATGCTTTGACCTAATCCCCAGAGCAGAACTATTCCATAAATTAAATAACAACAATGTCCAAGGAAAATTCATTCGAATTATAAAAAACATGTATGACACCATCAAATCATGTGTCCAAACAAAATATGACAATTCAGCTTTCTTTGCCTGCGACCAGGGTGTCCGACAAGGGGACAACCTTTCCCCTCTTTTATTCTCCTACTACCTAAATGACTTACTCGAATACCTTAAAAATAGCAACAACAAAGGGATCCAAATTCAATACCATGATGGAGAAACAATGCATTTTCTTGCACTAATAGCCATACTGTTCGCCGATGACACGATTCTCCTAGCTGATTCCCCCAAATCTTTTCAAAAATGTCTAGACGATTTCGAAAAATATTGTAAACAATGGAAATTGACAGTAAATATAGATAAAACGAAAGTCATAATATTTGGCATCAATAAAAGAACTTGGCATAAATACTCATTCAAAATAAACAATAAACTTATTGAAATAGTAGACAATTATAAATATCTAGGAACTTACTTTAGTCACAGTGGAAGTTTTTTTAAAGCAAGAACACATATTGAAGAACAAGCCAACAAAGCACTGCATCTACTATACAAAAGAATAAACAATCTCGATCTTCCACTCGACTTGCAAATATCCTTATTCGATAGCACAATCCTACCAATTCTAACATATTCCACTGAAATAATTGGATACGAAAACACAAACAATCTGGAGAAAATACATATTTCTTTTCTCAAGAAAATAACAAATTCCAGAAAATCAACACCCAATTCATTCCTCTACGCAGAGCTGGGCAGATACCCACTTCAAATACAAATCAAAACAAACATGATAAAATATTGGTCAAAGATAATTAATGGCGACCACACAAAATACACATACATCCTATATAAGTATATGCTAAATAGTCCTCAAACTTACAAGTGGCTCGACTACATTAAACAGATATTCAACGAAACAGGAAATACATACATTTTCGAGACCCAAAATCATATCAACACAAATAACGTCCACCAGAAAATTAAACAAACTCTAATGGATCCATTTTTACAAGAATGAGAAGCAAAACTAAACACGTCAAACAAAGGCAAACACTTTCTCCTGTTCAAAAACAATATTAAACTCGAAAAGTACATAACATCACTTCCAAGTAACCTTTCAACAAATCTCATTAAATTCCGATTTGCTAACCACAATCTGCCTGTTGAAGTACAAAAATGGTCTAACATTCATCATAACTTAAGATACTGCCCCTTTTGCCTCCAGCTAGGATTAAGAGAACTAGGAGACGAATTCCACTACGTCCATGTGTGCCAACACGTGTGTGTGTGTGTGTGTGTGTGTGTGTGTGTGTGTGTGTGTGTGTGTGTGCGTGCGTGCGTGCGTGCGTGCGTGCGTGCGTGCGTGCGTGCGTGCGTGCGTGCGTGTGTGTGTGTGTGTGTGTATAATTATGTTCCTCTTTTCTTATTAAATAACGGCTGGACCTGAGGCCTTACTTAAAGCTCCGGGCGTTACCTGTAACTTAAAATCAGATAGCGATATTAGAAATCACTTTACAGCAAATGGCAGATAAGTTCTTGTATGCAAATAAAGTCCTCTTGACAATATACTAGATCGTTTAAACACAAAGGCCAGCCTTTTACGTCAATCGATCCACTTTCACTGTTTTCGGCTACATGCATTGGTCATCGGGTCTATATCGTTAAACTTCATCAATATTTTCTCTCTGATGGGCGTTTCTTGTTTGATTTATTTTTTTAGCAGTCACATAAACAACCAAGCTATGTAATATGGATCTTTTCCACCCATTATTGCTCCTCCTTCCTGTATTTGCACGATGATGATCTGAAAAATTAACTATATGATGCTATATTCTTAAATCTTTTTCTAAAAAGAAGGGATGTAATTGACCTTTGATCGTAATTTCATTTCATCGTTCCTCAAAAACTTTGTTGCTCTGGTCTCCTTCATACCATTGAGTAATTAAATGGTAATTGAATTGCGTTTTAATTCCCTTTTTATTATTGTTTAATTTGAGGTTAAATTTTATTTACACTTGATATGTAGCATGAATATTGCTGAGCCAAGTGTGAGGTTGAGCGCCCTAAAACCGGTTTAAAACCCAATGCTTTGCATTGACCTCTCCAAGGCGGCGACATCAGCTTTATACCTCTATGTGTGCATGTTGTTTCGCATTGTGCTGTTTCGTACTGTTTTGGCAATTGGTCACTTGACTTAAATAAAGGATCAAATAATTGTATATAATGAGAATGCAATACTTCTCCAGCAGCTGGAGTTTCACGCCTTTATATTTATAAATTATAACAATGCGACTTGGCTGTTGAACACATATGCATGCTTAAAATTATTCATTTCAATAATTAGTTAGTTATTTGCTGATGTTTATTATTTGCCAATACAAGGTCGATGAAGTGTTAGCTGTGTGCACATAGAAATGTATTGCTGTTGTTATTTTTTATCAAATTAGAGCGATACTTTTTTTTTCATAATCATGATTCAGCAAAGAAATATAATACTTGCTCCATGTAAAGGCAACCGAAACGTGGACAACCAAATAGTGTAAACAAGTTACATAACAAACAAAAGGGTCAAAGAATCTTGTGCGCCTTCCTGAGACCCCCAAACAAAAACAAACAAAAAAAGAGGAAAACAAATGTCCAAGTTTATGAACAAGGCAAAGAAGAACCTTGGTCGACCGTTTCGGAATCATGAAATATAAGTTGCATGTTGTCATGTCATACCAGGAACACTGCATCACCTTATGGCAGCCTGGAATTGTATTGAATATATTTTAACGTTCGAAGCAAGTTGCATGATGGGTAGCAACAATTATATTTTTTTGCATACTCAAAATAGTTCAATAGTCACACAAGAAAAAATGTCCAACCCACTAAGAGTAATGTTTTAAACGGACATTGGTACCAGTAGAAATTTTTTGCGTGTAAACTTCGTGATGATTTGGCAAACACTCTGACTTCCAAAATTGAAAGTGTTATAAAGGTATTTCAAGTTGACGTAATGATCTTATTTTTACCGCCCATGAACGAGTACTGAACTCGGCCAAGACGCCAAAAAGATCGGCCATAATATGGCTTCCAGAGTGTTCACAATGTATTGTGATGAATACGGCAAATAACAAGTTGTGAGAATAAACTTTTGAAGAAAAGGTCTTTATGATACACATTCTGGGCACATTATTATGACAAACTTTTCATAATTGATACCATTATAAACACAGAATCATGTATATATATACATTTGAACTTGAGATCAATTAATGGGGGACAATTTTCTACTAGAAAAACCCAGTTAGCCGGATGGTGGTCTTTGAAAAATTTAAAAATCACCTTTGAATTATTCGAGATCAAATGCAGATATTACATTCAGCTCATTAAATAATATTATTTATCACATGCCATAGGTATCCTGTTTACCATGTAATATAAACATTACGAATATTTTGTATCTTACACATGTGTAATATACTTTTTAAACGTTTTCATTGGCTTAGTTTTTGTTTATTGACCAATCGCATTTTGTTATTTTGCTGAAATGACGTTGCAATGTCAAATGACGTCACGAAATGTAAACAACATTCGGGATTTATCATTACGTTTGCGTAAATATTTATTAAATGTGCTCATTTAAAAGCATGTAATAAAAAAATCTGATACTCATATCATACCATATTTTATTAAACTCGTCCAGGAAATTCGTAAGTAAGCTCGCAAAAGGCTCGCTTACTAACAAAATTCATGAACTCGTTTAATAAAATATGGTATGATATTACAACTCGTGCCAGATCCTATATATAGGATCAGAGGTCTAATAAGATTTAAATGAAACAATTCCTGTTGTTTGTGTTCATCATCATCATAATCAACATCATGATGATGATGATGATTATTATTATTATTATTATTATTATAACTGTTATTATAAATATTATTTTTATTATTATTATCAACATCAAAAACAGCTACGCTATCATACATGTAGCTATCATTTTAATGGTTGCAAAGATGTACAGAAACAAGCAATAGCTACCTGTTTTAAGATGTTGCAATATATCCAAAATAACAAGCTTATCTAACACATCCCGTTGCAGCTTTTTTTCAACAGACTAGAGCAATTTTGAAACTGGGCCTAGACATTATTTAAACAAATTTTCTGAGCAAATTGGGTGATGATTGGACTAAAACTGTTTCAGTTAGAATGTGAATAAGCTTTCACTAAAGTCATATAAGGAAAACTGCCTTGTCCTCTGGTGGCCATGTTTTAAAAAGAGCCATTTCGAACACAGCTAAGATATCATGAGAGCAAATGTTCTGTCCAGTTGTCACGAAGATTTGACTACAAAAATAACTTCTAGAGCGTTAACAGGGTTTCACATAAGTCATATAAGAAAAAAAATCCCGCCCCCTGGCTACCATGTTTTTCAACAAACCAGTAGGCCGGTTAATCAACGGTAGTACTTACTACTTTTAGACCATCGCTCTGTTCCAAATGCGTCAATAATTATTACATAAATTTCATTCATAAATATACGACTTTGTTAGTCCCCCCCCCCCTAGTAAAATGGCGTGCGTTCTTATCATCGACGGTAAAATGAGACGAATTATACTCATTCCCTTATCGTGTTTTTTTGTTTTTGTTTTTGCCAAAATCTTTATATACTTGTGTAATTCTATTACATGGTAGTTAACCTGAAAAGCATGTTTGAAATTTACTTTGTTGTAAACATATTGTATCAACACCGACCATAGTCTTCCTAGATGCTATGTACCATAATTAATATTAAACCATGCGAAATAAAAAAAATCAATTTGTGTATTTCAAACATTACATGAAATATGCAAAATATGTTATGTTTGCGATGGAATAAAAATGAAAATACAAAAAGTACCAGATTGTAATTGGAAGATAAATTTGTTATTCCACGTTTCAAAATGGCCTGATAACATCGCTGAATCTTGTCCAAAGTAAGACCATGTATCTTTGCTTTACATTTAGAACATCTACTCCACATATGCTGGCCTTTTAACAAGGTTAAATTGAATTTTACATTAGTCTTTATGCACTCATGCCATACTGTATTAAATATTACATATCCAGTTTCGTTTGTACCATTTGGTTTATGACGTAAATACTAAGGAATAATTTTACACCGTTACTCTTTCTATTTCTACATACATGTACATACGGTGCAGTCATATTTAGACATAGTCGATTTCGCGCTGAAACTAGAATGGTAAAATGCTTTGTCATTTAATCTAAGGGAGTCAACAATAGGGCGGAAAGGTTTTGGTCGCCGCCGCGATAATTTAATAGTTGACTGTCAGGTAAAATCGGTCGTCCTCTTCAATTTGAGTTATTTAAACATTTATCCATGTCTTTCAGTATATTCTGCGACCGCTTTTTAGTTTGTTTAGAATGTCGGGCTCCTGGTATGTATTAAGATTATCATTTCAAAGTCTTCGATTTTTCGAATTTTACGGAGTCTTTTCGCATCGAAGGCTACATAATGTTTCTGAAGAGTGTCCCTTCTTTACTAAATTAACCTTCTTACAGTAAGGGCGAATTTTGAGTCATGTCTGAAATTCTCGATTATTTAATTAAGAAGTGTTGTCCTGTTGGCGGCCCAACATGCACAGTTATAATGAAAAAATGCTTCATAGTCTGTTCTTTAACGACATGATACTATAAGGCCAAACCAGACATTTGTGTCCACTAACATGGCCATAACGGTAACGCAAGTAGGTCTGCTAAACTTTTGTGTCGTATTCTTTGTTTACGATTACCAATCAATTAAATACAAATATGAAATGACATGCATACGTCGTCTTAATCGTTATTAAAGCGTATTTTTATAATTGTGTAACCATACCTTAATGCTAATTTAAAAAATTGATTGAATTTATTAATATTTATCGCTAACTTAATTGTTATTCTAGTGATTTAGCAAAAAAACACCAAAAACGTAACCTTAAATACCAAAACAATTAGTAATGGATCGGCTCAAAACTTAAGGTCGGTCGGGTTACATGAAACAAACATCTTACCTTTACGCTTAAGATCGACCACAGATATGTGGTCTATTTACATCACAGGTTTACGTTGTTATCGCTTGACATGACACGCACGGTCGAAAAGCAGATTTTTAAAAGACTTTTGAAACATGTATAAACGACTGCATTAATAAGAGTTCGTTCATAATGTTTCCGTCAATGAAAGCACGAGTTTCAATAACAAACCGATAAATGAATGCATGAATGCATGTAATCTTACCGATTCTGCAAAACAGATCATACGAAGAATATAATTATAATAAGAACGTTATGTGATGTGGTGTGATGCAATGCAACGGGACAAAAAACAAGTCAAAACAAAACATCGCACACAAGCAATAACAAATTATTCCTTATTCTCATGTATTCTGCGTGTATTGTTTATCACCTATTTAAATTGTTATTTCAACGGACCAAAACACCATGTTCTAATACACACATCAGCAATTATGATAAAAAGGCAATACACTACTCAGCATTTTAACCAATTTTTTTCTCATTATGTAATTCGGCGTTTTCTGCTATTTTCTGCTTTTTTTAACGAGAGCCTGCACTATCAAAATGTCTAGTTTAATGTTCCGGGAAATGTATAAAATAGTGAACGCTGATCAAATGTAATCACGGTTAAAAACATTCGTGTTTCGGTAAGAGTGAATTGCTTAATAACGCAGTGCAATGTTCAATTGTTTTTGTTTGTTGCACAACTTCCATAATTGCAATCAACAATTACGGAAGATTCCAAAGAAATATCTAATGGACGAAAAGTAGTACCACACAACGGTTCTCTAGATCGCAAGCTTATTTATCCAGATCTAAGTTTCTCTTAAATATAGATTCTAGGATTTAACTGATCAGACAAAAATACAGAGGTTGCAAACAAGACTTATTAAAAAGTAATCGCTAGTAGTGACTTATCATAACACCGCATTGATATCTGCCTGATATAACGTTGCCTGATATAATTGTATAAATCATGGTCAACAGAAAGTTCTTATATCAGTCATGTGTGGAGGATGGTCATATTACTCGGAATCAACTATAAAGTAACCATTTTTACTAAAATCGAATCAGATTCAACAAAACAAACAATTTGGGAATGTATTTTAAACACAAAATGCAACGTAAACAGCACAAAACATTTTTTACAAATATTAAGCGCGCGTGCTCATAACGTCATTATGAACACGTCAAACGACAAAAGTCATATTCTTTCCCGCTAAAACTGCAGCTTTTTAGCGATTTTTTTCATTATTTCTTTAAAGAGATATGATAAACAGACAAAAAAAAAACACCAGATTACTGTCTGATCTTTTTGTAATATATCAGGCTTGGGACGAATAAAATAACGGCTCGGCAAGCCTCGCCGTTATATTATTCTAAGCCTTGCCTGCTATATTACAAAAAGATCAGGCAGTAACCTGCTATTCTTTATATATCATGTGGAAATTGTTGTTTTGTCGCGTAATGATATATAAAAGAAAACATTACAAACCGAATTCTAGCAACAGACCTTCAGATGGAAGATTAAACATATTACTTTTTGCATTTTATTAACAGCACCAAATGACTAAAATCGTTACGATGTTTAAAAAAGTACTGGGTTTGGCGAGTAATAACAATTGGCGTTGTTCCACTTAAATAATTTGCTTATCTTACCAATTTTAATGGCAATATTTTTTTGTTGCATACATGCACTTTTGTCACAATCGGTTATATTCGTTTCACCACACGCCAGAAATTAAGTTATACTACATCGAAGTTCTCACTTGCGAAATGACAATGGTATCTCTGTTGCAATTTCTTCGCATTGATAAGACTCAACTACGGGCACTTTGTCACGGTTACATCGATGTAATAATGGCCTGATTCATTTAGGCCAACACAAGATATTATATGTGTCTGGTTCTGAGAAAATTGGGCTTAATGCATGTGCGTAAAGTGTCGTCCCAGATTAGCCTGTGCAGTCTCCACAGACTTGTCTGGGACGACACTTTCCTCTTAGACAAGATTTTCGGTAAAAAGGGGCTTCCTTTAAACGAAAAATACTATTATGCATGTTGCCCAATAATCACAGAAGAAGACACATATGTAGACGTTTAGAAAATCTTTTTCGGTGGGTAATTTAGTAAATTGAAAGTATATTAAGCGCATATATATCAGATAAAGCAAGATGTTCTCAAACTTATCCCTTTTCCCTCTCAGAAGTAAAAGTAAAAATGGCTATGTGCAAAGGGTAAAAACCAGAACAGAACTCGCAGACTGTTCAGGTTTTATGATGTTTGCTGCTGAAATACCAGAAATTAATAACACTGTGAACCACATTATCATATTTATGAAATATTTTATATTCAGCATCAAATACAAAAAACAAACAAATACCTACTTTCAACTGTTTTATAAACTTTTAAAAACTAAAGATCCATATTGAAAAAGAAATAGCCCTCAACAACGATAAACTACATATTTTTGAACAAAAATGGAAACACATAAACTTTCATAACCCAGTCCAGTTGTCTTCTACCCAACTCTAAAGCAACTCATCTATGTATTGATTATTACATTTTAAAATAACAACGTACACCACAGGCAACCAAAGCACAAAAAACAGTACGGTATATACTAGCATATCATGTATAATATGTATTTGACATTATTACTGTTGTATGATACCACTTTTGTTCTTGCTTATGCACATATTTACATTGTATGTTTTATATTTAAAAGAAAAATGTTTGCTGCTGATCAGTATTTAAGGATTGCAAATTAAGCCTTTCAAACGTGAATCTAGTAAGAGAGGTCTTCAGTTATTATATATAACTTTCGAAGGGACTACAAATGCGTAAAAAAATACGTATCTAAGTGGTAAAGGGTTAACCAATATTTATCGAATTTAGCAAAATTGATCGAAAATTCAAGCTGGAAAACAAAACAAAAAGCTTAGGGTCGGAAGAAAAAAAGCGTCGTCGATTTAGTGGAAACAAACAAATTTTAACGCGTTAGGCACGACATACTTTCCTTGACCGACATTGTTTTCCAACTCTGAGACAAAGTTTAGTTGTCCTTCAGATAGCAATGATATAAAATGAAATAAGCTTTGAAAATGTCGGGATTAAATCTGAAACCAGGTGAATAAATATCCTCAATGCTTTGAACATATACTTTGGTTTAAGTTTTCTCCAAACCTGAACGAATTGTAACAGTATTGATTAAGAGCTTGTAGTATGATGGAGATGTATTTTTTATTATTAACAATATGTTAAAATATGACAATTAAGAATAATTAAAGGATTTTAGCCAAACGAATATGTAGTGAAAAATGTTTTCTTAAGATGATATTTATTTTAAGAGATTCAACTTTAAAAAAAAATCAAGTACTGCAAATATACGAGTTACTTACAAACGTATGTCACATTGTTTAGTAGTTGTCGGAATCATCACTTAAAATCGCCGTTGCATAATCAGAGACAACAGTGACGGATTAATCAATTAATCATGACGAAACATGTGTTTGTCAAGTAATCAGTATAAACAAAAACAAGATATGATTTATACATCTGGTGGATGCTGTTAAAACGTACATAAATATGGTGATCTTAACTGACTGCATACACACGAATTATCGTTCATTTAGAAAACATATATTAAGGAAGTTGTATCGAGCCGCCCTCTTGACATGTTAGTATTATTCGGGTTAAGGTGTCATCTTAAAGTTAACAAGTAATAGTTCAGTTGGCAATAAACTTTGTTTATGCCCCCCCCCCCCGATTTTGGAGGGAAGGGCATTAAGTATTATATCTGTCCGTGTTTTGTTTGAGTGTTTGCATGTGCGGGATATTTTGTATTCGACTTATAACTGGGTTGTACATTTTGGGGTTTCAAACAAATGGCACGAATGATCATCAAATCAAGACTACGTGACTCTTGTAAGCTACATGTTGCTCACTTCAAGGTCTGTGTCGCAGTACTCGCTTGTTTTTTTTTAAAGTATTCTTAGTATGCATATAATGAAGATAAACTTGCGACTAATTACTTTGCTATGCACGACGAGATTTCTAAATAAATTGACTCAATTGATGATTATAAAAATACATTTCGCTTGCAAAAAACATTTCGCTCGCTTCAAGGTCAAGGTCGCAGTGGGCGATTATAGTTTCGCATATTCTTAATATGTATATGGGTAAAAATAGATGTTTGTGTCCGGCTAATTACTGTCTCTTACGTTTTGGGATTTCAAAAAAAGTTGGCATACCAACAACACGTATTGCTTGCATCAACCAACCATGTAACTCGGGAAATGTCAGTATGGACTTTGTGTGCATATTCCTTATATTGCTAATATTTGTGTCGTTCATTATGGGATTTCAAAACAAATTGGCACAAATATACATAATATCTGTACGACGTGTGTCGCGATAAAACACTTTTATTCGTATCAAGGTCACAGGTGACACTTGGGTCCGTGTATTTACCGTCTTTTCCATTTTCGTTTTGCATTCGACACAACGAAAACCAAAAATCAACGTATATTCGTTGATATTCCGATTTTTATATAAACAAAAAAACAAAAACACAGTTGAGTTTTTTGTATCGTTTTTCGGTGTACTAATAACAAAACAAAACACAAATCTTATTGCCCAATTCATATTTCGTTTCAATTTTAATTATACAAAAATTAATATATGAAAATTGAAACACAGTGCCCGATTCCATTTACCGTTCTTGAATTGATAATACGGTATACGAAAAACGAGGGGCGCTCCGCTGTTTGAGAAAGATAAGTCGTGATTGATCTTTTTGCGCAGTGTTCTCCCTTAGATCTTATAATTTTTGAATACATACATGTAGTCTGTAGACAATTACAGACGAAGAATAGTCGAGTCTTGGGACAGCTTTTGTTGGCTACTCTAAAGGGAAAATAAATAGATCTAGTAACATTAAATTACATGACCGTTACATTATGATAATAGAAAAACAACGCTAATTTAATAGAAGTTACAACTATGACATTGTTACAAATAATTAAGTTTATAAATAACGCTTTTAGGAACGTTTTTTTTTATCCTATTGTCTAATGACTGTTTACATGAACTTGATGTGTATAAAAGGAATAAAATGATACATGTTTCCGCAAGCCCACGCTTGCTTGAAGGCGCGTTTCTCTCTGCAAATCATACACGTTTAGTTACAGATATACAAGCTTCTCTATAATCGTATTCGCGTTCCTTTTTAGGAGACAGCCATGGTTTAAAACGGAACGTTTCAACGCGTGCAAGTAGTTGCTATAGGCGTTACGCATGCCATTTGCCTTCTTTATAAAACGTAACGTTTAAAGTCATTTTTAGCGGCGTTATAATATAATTGGAAGGTAAATATTTTGTGAGCATAAACTTCATCTTGAGCGCTCTTTCCGGAACATTAAATTGGTTGTTTAAGTAGTTATTAAATAGGAACATTCATTTATATTACTAGTATTAATAATATTATATATAATTATTTCAAGCGCAAAACGGGTTCATATAAGGTATTTGGTTATAACTCTTTCAGAGCTAATATCACTAGACATGTCACCCTTCAGTTGTGAAATGTAACATGTATTTGTACTTAATCGAACGAATTGGAAATTATATATTAGACACCTTGCACTTAACAATTTAATAAGATTCAAACAACTTTCTACTTATTCTCCGTTTGTCCTGTCCTTTCTTTCAATATTGGCAGTACTAATACAAACTTAACATTCTATTATGTACGGTGATGTTAACAAGTAAAACAAAAGGGATATTTTAGCAGTCGCCGCCGATTATTGTGCTTCTTAAAACATTATTCGGGTAAAAGGGGTAATAATAATTGGAATACGGGACTCAGGGGAGGGGGTATTACAGCTCTTAAAATGTAAGGACCTCTCCCTGATTATAGGACTAAAATGAGTACTGAATTTGCATAATATAGGGGCAAAGAATACGACGTGTCATAAGAGACTAACTATAGCCCTATCAATTAGGTTGGATCGAAATGAAATACCAGTACTTTGGGAAACATTTAGATGTCAGATAATGATCATTTCAATTTGGAAAATTACATTATTTAAAAACTACTGAAAATATCCACGTCTTCTTTCCTTACGGCGTGTCTTTTCCTCCCTCCAAAAATGCACGTAAAAAGCCATGCTGATCGCAATAAGTGATTTATTCTTATGTAAGGGGAAAAAATACGCGCAATAGCCACTAATGAGTTACCTCTACACTATTACATGAATTATAGAAAGATATGTGCTTATACTGTCTCCCAATATATTTGTATAATAAAAAAAACCTCTACATATGTGTGATGGTACTCAAATAGTATTTACTATCAACTATTATTTCTTGTTCTTTCAAGGGTTGTACAATTTTCGATGACGACTCATTGCTATCCTCATCGTTCGGCCATGCTTCTGCTGTCAGGCTTATTTGACGTAATGATATATCAGTCCGTCACAGTTGGTTATGTTTTATTGCACAATGGACAATACTGTTAGTTTGTTACATTTAAAACAAATCACGTTCGTGTTCATGATGTTTGTCATTACTATAAATTTCAAGCTTGGGTGATGTGTGACGTATATAACGTCATGGGGAACATGCTTAAATAAAAAAAATAAAATCCTACCAAATCTGGTTGGGGTTTCTTGTGATGGCAGAGATTGTATGTAAGAGCATTGAACGACAACTATGCGTGGAGATTGATGTTAGGCCTGAAACATTTTAGGTTTGGTAGGAAACATATTCAATGACATTGTAAAAGAAAAATATGTGAACCATATAAACGACAAACTTACCAAGCGTAGTAACACCTCAAACGATGTAATATTTATTTGACCAAGAAACGAAGATAGAGATGATTTCTGATTTGAAGTAATTAACGTGTAATTGGTGTATTGAATACTTCAAAATGTGCATGGCCCAAATCGTGCTTGTTATCAAAACCACCATGTCTTCCAAAACTTCGACATGAATATGTTCTGATTTGTTACAATATTCACTCGTGCATGATTCTTTTCTAGGTTATCTGTTCGCCGTGACTTCGATACTGTTGTCGTTTTTGTCAGGTAATGTACTTTCTACTAAAAAGAACAAAAAAAGTATACACAAAAAAACCCACGAATTTTAATCTGTCCGCAAATTTCGATATTTCTAAATTATATTCATTATACATTTATTGATTGTGGCGATATTGACCTTCTTTGCTTTGATCAGCTTGAATATTCCGAGTGAGTGTATTCAGGGGCAACTGTCGTGTATGAGTCGTACCATTGCTACACATTTAACAAGATAGTGTGCACCTTTAAATGAATGTGCTGTTAAAGGGGCCTTTTCATAGATGTTGGCATATATTGGAGTTTGTCATCGAATGCTTCATATTGATAAATGTTAACACTGGATCTAAACAGCTCCAGTGAAAAAAAAAACCAAGAATAAAATTAAAGAAAGAAAAAACGTTACCCACAATTGGACTCGAACCACTGACCCTTGGAGTCCTGGAGTAAAAGACTACCGCTTAGAACACTCGACCATCCGTGTTCATACAATGAAGGATGTATTTGATATTTTATATAAGCAATCCTCGTAGTTTCACGAAATAAAACGACAACAACAATAATCTCCAAATTATTCAATCGTTTCGCGTTGCAACGCTTTATAATTTTCGGGTTTTTAAATCGTCAATATATGCATATAATGGATATTTTAGAGCATGGTTAAAGTTCAGTATTACTGTTTACTCAGAAATATCATAACTAAAACGAAAATGTGCGAATCTGAAACAACTTTTTAATTTTGTCAATTTACCTTAACGTGAAAAGGCCCCTTTAATTATGTGAAACATCATGCCGTTCGTTTCCAATAACATCTAAACATCGGGGGAAGAAAGGTCGAATAAATCTTTTTTGTCAACTTTCAACTATTTATTTAACATTTGTTCTTTAGTTGGTATTTGCTAATGTATAGCTCATTCAGCGAATATCATCGAATGTAGCCAAATGATCGCGAACTCATTTAATTTTAGTAAAACTAGCGTATAGCAAAAATGATCGAAAAGACGGAAACCAATCTGAAATAAGACCAAGTTATGTGTCGGTACAAAAAGTAGTGTTTTTTTCGGGTTAGTGGAAACGAACAATTTTTCTTCGCCGTGTGTTTCGCACTGTTCGTGCATAGTTTCCCATCATGGTCAACGGGTCATCACTGATAAATGTTTAACTTTACATGATGCTCGAAACTGTGAGCAAGGGCCTCTGAGCATCGGTAATTAGGTTTTTATGCAAGGAATGGATGACTTTCATGCAATTAATTTCTTAATGAAAGGTGTGGAAAAGTTGAAACAATTCTGGATGATCCAATATTACTTCCAAATAGGGAAAGTACTTTTTAAGTTCCGGGATATATGGTTTGTCACCGTTTAACATTTTGAATTGTCAAAAAGAAGAGTGGTAAAGATTCTAAAGTGAACGTTGATAAAGCATCCCTCTTGAGTATATTAATGTTCATCCTTTTAAATAATGGTATAAGAAATATCAATTTATTCCTTAGGGTCTGACGGGATAGCGTGTCTAAACTGTGGGCGCGTTCGCAGCGGACTTGCTGCACCCTGCTCGACAATAGTAGGTGTAACCCCGATGACGCGGTAACAGACGTCTGAAATTCTAGTTTTATTTACCATTATTCACAACAACAACAAAAGCAACAACACCCCAACAAACTACGACGTCTACGGCGAACGGCGACGACGTAAGACGACGGACGACGACAACTACGACGACGACGACGTACGACCGACGAACGAACGACGACGAGACAGAACACGACGACAGACGTACGAACGGCGGACGACGACGACGACGAAGACGACGGCTACGACGACGACTACCACGACGACGACGACGACGGACGACGCGACGAGACTACTACTACTACTACTACTACTACTACTACTACTACTACTACTACTACTACTACTACTACTACTACTACTACTACTACTACTACTACTACTACTACTACTACTACTACTACTACTACTACTACTACTACTACTACTACTACTACTACGACTACTACTACTACTACTACACTACTACTACTACTACTACTACTACTACTACTACTACTACTACTACTACTACTACTACTACTACTACTACTACTACTACTACTACTACTACTACTACTACTACTACTACTACTACTACTACTTCTCCAACTACTACTACTACTACTACTACTACTACTACTACTACTACTACTACTACTACTACTACTACTACTACTACTACTACTACTACTACTACTACTACTACTACTACTACTACTTCTACTTCTTCTCCTACTCCAACTCCAACTCCTACTACTACAAATACTTCTACTACTACTACCACTACTACTACTACTACTACTACTACTACTACTACTGTTACTACTACTACTACTACTACTACTACTACTACTACTACTACTACTACTACTACTACTACTACTACTACTACTACTACAACTACTACTACTACTACTACTACTACTACTTCTACTACTACTACTACTACAACCACTACTACTACTACTACTACTACTATTACTACTACTACTACTACTACTACTACTGCTACTACTACTACTACTACTACTACTACTACTACTACTACTACTACTACTACTACTAATACTACTACTACTACTACTACTACTACTATTTATACTACTTCTACTTATACTACTACTTATACTACTACTACTACTACTACTACTACTACAACTACAGGTTCCAATAATAGGGTTACGGGGCTAATACGGGCCCGTTAGCGTACCCTCGGCGACACTTTTACCTGTAACGACGGCATGGAGACGGGCGCTTGAACTTGGCGGATGCGTGGCCCAGCGGGCCACACATGTTTGCCAAGTTTCGTCGTATTTTAAATAATGTTACATATAAAATAAATTGCAATATACATACATTGTATGTGTACGCGAAACTAATAATAGTTATAGAACGTTGCTTTAAGTTTCAATTTAAGAACGAGTAAATATATTACGTTTCATCATGCAATATGTTTAAACAATTATGCTATGTTGGGGTCACCAAAATGTATTTCCGGCCTTTGCGTTAAAAACATCGGCCAGCTCATTTATTATCTATGTAGCATAGTTTAATCGTGAATTTAAGTGACACTGCAACACTACAACAAATTGCTACTCAGTTATATATATATATATTGTGAGATTTACCAGTAGACGTTCTTCAGTGCAATAAAGCAAACACACAGTGCCGACATAAGTATTTACTAAATTAGACATAGGGATGTGAGCATTGGGAGTGACCTATTCATACAAAGCTATGGCACATTTAAATCCAGAGGGCAAAATTGCGAAAACGCGATAGTACGATGGCGACAATGCGACAATACGATGACGACAGTGCGACAATACGATGGCAACAATGCAATAGTACGATGGCGACAATTTGAGAACGCGATAGTACGATGACGACAATAAGACAGTGCGATGACGACAGTGCGACAACACGATGGCGACAGTGAGATAGTACGATTGCGACAATGCGATAGTGCGATAATACGATGACGCTGTGCGAAAATACAATGACGACAGTGCGACAATACGATGGCGACAGTGCGATAGTTTGATGGCGACAATGCGAGAATGCGAGAACGCGATAGTACGATGACGACAATGCGAAAATACGATGACGACAGTGCGACAATACGATGGCGACAATGCGATAGAACGATGGCGACAATGCGATGATACGACGGCGACATTACGATATATATATCGCATTGTCGCCATCGTACTATCGCACTGTCGTCATCGTATTGTCGCACTGTCGTCATCGTACTATCGCGTTCTCGCATTCTCGCCCTCTGGATTTTAATGTGTTACCACGATGGCCCTTACGGTATGTCGTACAGTATAGTGCGTAAAATCTGGTTTAGAATCATAATTTATATGCCTAAAACAGATGTTGAAACCCCGATTTTGTTTAATAAGTAGCAGTCTATATATCCATATAAATATAAATAATCGGGCTTACTAATTTGAGGCAAGAACAAACAAATTGCGCTATTATATATAACACATAACATATAACAATTATCCGCCAAGTTCGAGCGCCCGTCTCGGTGCAGTTTTTTCCGATGAAAGTGTCGCACAGTCGTTTCAGAAGCTACCGAGTTCGGATATAAGACAACTAAACATGGCTTGACTTTATATAGCAGTCAGCGTATCACCTGTCCAGACTGGGCGGTCGGGCAAGCTAGCATGGACCAACTCTGGCCGCATATGACATGAGACCCATTTCCGCATGACGCGGGTCATCTGACCTCTATAATGCTTATTGATCTTTGAATGGTATTTGCACACAGTATTTTGCATGGGCTTATTGTCAATGTGTTGTACGTTTTCAATAGTATTAATGACAGAGGGCGTATATAAGATCAATATTACTACGGTGTTCATTTTCTGTCGCAAAATGAAATGTAATACAGATTGTTACTCGGCGTTGTATACAGTTAACAGCGTTGTCTGTCTGCGATGCATTTATACTGGTTCTTTGCTGGCATACTCACCAATTGAACTCAACCATCTTCTCGAACAAGAAATGATAAGTACCACGAGCATAAACCTGAAATTGTAACTCATTTCAAAAATATTCATATTGTTTATATTATTCATATTACTGTTTATATCCATATTCATATAATTATTATTATGTTTATAATCGTTGTTTTTCTCATTTAGAATCTTTTATCCGGCTAAAAAAATTGTAAAAAATACCATTGGAAAAAATCCCATGGAATAAAAAAATCCAAGTGAAAAAAAAACATGGAAAAAAATCCCATGGATTTTTTATTTTTTCAAACACGATTAAACGCCTTAAATAGCGTAGATTGTTCATCATTTGATAAAATATAATGTTTCTGGAAGTTTCTTGAATAAATCTCTCAAAATAAGAAAAAAATGCCATGGAATCATTTCTCCCATTTCAAAAATGGGATTTGTTAAATACTAAATATGCATAAATATTATTCGCATAAAACCATTATACAGTCCCTAAATACCGTATAAATACTTGAAAACGCAAAGAAAACACGTTTTTTTTAAATGTCCAATATCCAATGGGATTTTTCTCCCATTTGCAAATAATGGGTAAACAAAATCCCATGGGTAATGAAAAATCCCATGGTAAATGAAAAAGTCCCATGGGAACCCCAACTTTGCTAATAAATTTAATATTGAAGAAAACGCATTTTTAAGTAAAAAATAACCAATTATTAATCAAAAGTAAGACGTTTATCTTATACTTTATCACAAGGAAGCAAATCTTCAAGAAAAAGGGTACTTAAGTTTGCGAAATTTCGGTTTCGCAAAGTTTTTCCCGTGGTTGTTTACTTCTACTTTTACTACTACTACTTCTCCTACTACTACTACTACTACTACCGTCACCGCCGCCACCACCACCACCACCACCGCCACCACCGCCGCCACCACCACCAACACCACAACCACCCCCACCGCCACCACCCTCCACCACCACCACCACCACCACCACCACCACCACCACACCACCACCACCACCACCACCACCACCAACCACCACCACCACCACCACCACCACCCACCACCACCACCACCACCACACCACCACCACCACCACCACCACCACCACCACCACCACCACCACCACCACCACCACCACCACCACCACCACCACCACCACCTCCCCCACCACCACCACCACCACCACCAACAACAACAACAACAACACCACTAGTATTACTACTTATAATAATACTTAACTTTGTTTGACGCTGCAGGCATGCTATGTGGACAGGACATTGACGACACTTGGCGGGTCGCCGCAGTTCTCCGCCGGTTGCAGGAAGATCTCAGTAAGTAAAGCTAATTAAGACTATTCATTGACTCTCGGCCAATAAACAATGGCTTCACCACTGTTGCCTACGAATTTAACCGCGAAATAAGTGTTTGATATATTCATATAAGAACGACAAAATGTCGCACAGTGGCTTATAAAAAAAAACAACAATATGTGACAATTTGTGTATTTGATATTACTAATATTTTGCCAAATTATAAAGAGTAGGTTCGTACATCGGCTTACTTGTTATTTGTGAAATTACAAGGAGTACGTTCGTTCTTTGACTATCTCGTTATTTGTGTCAATTATAAAGGGTACGTACATACAGTGGCCACTTCGTTATTTGTGCCAACTGTAAAGAGTAGGTACGTGCATTTGTTACCTAATTATTTGTGCCAATGGTTGGAATATATACGTTCATTGGTCGCCTAGTTATTTATGTCCATTGTACGGAGCAGGTATGTGCATTGATCACACGGTTATTGAGCCAATTATATGGAGTATGCCACTTAAATTTTGTAGACACAAACATGTCCAAAGGCTTGAAACTTGACAACGTGCAATATTCTCAATTAAAAAAGAACAGATAACTAAACACTTTTAATATTTTATTTGTTTGTCTTAATATAATCTTAATTATTGTTTATTTTTAAATTACATATATTATGTCTTTATAGGTTTTTGTTTCCAAATACATGTAAACAATAATCAAGTTAATTATGTTCGGCAGACGTGTGCCAACCAAAACGTTACAACCGGTGACGCAGTGTGTTCTCAGTGCTGTTATTCGGACATGTGCAACATGCGAGGGTGTGGCTCGGATTTTTACGGTATGCAAAACAACATCATTAACATACAAATGACGAATATAATACAGATACAAAATCCGCACTCTACCGTCATTGCTGTTTCTCATACGAGCGGATTGTTGCGCTTTCTATAAATAAGTCGTGTTCTGAGAAAACTGGGCATAATGCATGTGCGTAAAGTTTCTTCCCTGATTTGCCTGTGCAGTCCACACAGGCTAATCAGGGACGACACTTTCAGCTTTTATGACATTTTTCGTTAAAATGAAGTGTCTTCTTAGCAATAATCCAATTTAGGCGGAAAGTTTCGTCCCTGATTAGCATGTGCGGACTGCACAGGCTAATCTGGGACGACACTTTACGCACATGCATTATGCCCAGTTTACTCAGAACACGACACAAATATATGAGCATTTTGTAAAAAGATGTGTAACGTAACTGCATTCGTCCACCGTTAGCCCAGAAGCGACATCCAGGCAGACCGATAGACATTTCGCTTTTGTCGACCTTTTTTTGGTGTATCATATTAGCATAAATCGTTTTCTTTTACCGTGTTTAGCTTTTCTTCTTTCAGCCGTGTTGTTGGTCCACGTTTGTTTAGAATTTTGCTTACTTCCATTTTTGTCTACGATGTATATTGGCTCGTGGTTTGCCCGTTTAGTTGTTCTTCTCATCAGTGTGATTGGCCGTGAAAGATTAGTCTAGCTGAATTTCTTTGTAATTAATAGTGAATTGGATATTCAATTGTTTCCGTGCCTCAGTTAACAGGGAAATTCAACAGTAACAGTAACATAACAATATGCGATCTTCGCTGTTCAAATGAACCGTTATCCACTACAGTGATCATTGCTTCCAACTAAGACTTCATTCGAAGTGTATTTAAACGTAAATAGTTATAGCTTTGGCCATAAGATTTCTTATCAATATTTTACAATGTATGGACATCTTAAAAATCTAAAAATTAATACAAAAACGAATAACTGATGATATACCTAATATATTTTCTAATGACTGTCCAGGTGACCCAAGATCAGTGCTAAAATGCTACGGATGCGGAGACATAGCCGTGGGAGACAAATGTCCTGACATTGCTCAGTGTGACAAAACCTTGGAGGTGCGTGCTCTCTTTACCCTTTCAGTGCGGGAACCGGATTTTGAAGGCCTTTGCAAACAGTTTGGATCCAGATGAGACGCCACAGAACGTGGCGTCTCATCAGGATCCAAACTGTTTGCTATTCTGATAGTGTTCTTTGAAAAAAATCGAAGAAAATGCTATTTTAGAAATTCAGCAGAAGACATTTTAGCAGACGACAAATTTCCCAGCATGCAAAGGGTTAAGAAAACCGCCATCTGAAAAGATGCAACTTATAGCATATGTATCAAAACACAATGTTGTCATTTTATAAACCTTATTTGCAATCTTTGCTGGATCATAAAAAATCGTTTGTATCTGTTTGAAACCTTCCATTACAAAATATTAGCCAAACAATTAGCAGATGCTTATTTAGCCGAAAATCCCGAGAAAGCGTTTCTACATGAACATGACCACATGCTTTATTTTCAGATATTGTCAGAAATATTAGAAGCCAATAGGAAATTAGTTTCGCAATTACATTTTAATAGGCTGCGTTTATAGAAGTACATACACAATTGAAATTTAAATACTCTGCGTGAATAGAGAAGTACGTTGTTTGCAATTTCAGTCTTCCGCAAACCAATCGAAATCCATTTAAGCCCAGCGTCTAGAAAAAAGGCCATTGCAAACAGCGTAGACCCAGATGAGACGCCGCATGATGCGGTGTCTCATCAGGGTCTGCGCTGTTTGCTTAAAGGAATTTCTGTAGGAAATATTCTAAATATAGAAATAAGTATACTAGAAATCCCTAATTTTGGAAATACATTGATCCAATTTAAAAGGATGGGAGAGTCCACTAGGCATACATGGGTAAGTGGTTTTCCTTAATTAATATTCGTAAATATTATATTACGCACAGAGTTGAGTTTTTGGTGGGAAAGAGGGGTTGTGATACATTTTTTAACCAAACGCTGAATAAGGCAAGCCTTGTACTTTTAGCCGAATTCAAAAACGCGACGACGAATGGGAACATTATCACGTGTGTCACCTATTTCGACCTCAACATTTAACGATTTTCGTTGTATGGGAGTCGTTTAAACGTTAACCATTTAGAACTGTGTGAATCTTTATCTTTAAGTTTAATAAATGTGGTTTACAGACCCAAACACAAAGTAACGTTTGTAGCTTTTTCATGTTTTCCATTAAATGTAAAAACTAACAGAACTCTAATAGTTTGAATAATATTAAATAATAAAATTTTAAGAAAAAAGGTAAATACTTTCTTCATCGTCACCGTTTTAAGCAATGTCTTACACAACTACAGCGCAATTTAAGCAACGTACACAACGCTTTATTTAAAAAACTCTTTTTCATATAAATACTGTCTAAAAATGCGTTTCAAGCGCGTATTATTTGTTATATATATCATCCATAGAGGAAACAATATTTTAAATAGTTTGTATGATTTGTGAATGAGCTTTGCTGGTTAGAACAACATAGCTTAATTTTATAATATTTGAGATTTTCATTCAATTCTGTAAGTTGTGGATCTGTTTTTCCAACATGTGCTTCCATGAGATGTTATACTAATACGGGCTTCTGGTACTTAGATTTCAGAAATTATGTTTCAGTCGTGTGTGATCAAGCATGGCGCGACTGGAAAAGCGCTCGGATGCATAAAGTCAGCGGTTGGTGTCAATAGTTACTATTTTGCATAGCTTAAACTTTAGATGCCTTCTTAGTGATACAGGGGATGAGGTCGAAATTGCGTTTCGTAAAACGTTAATCTCAGAACATAGGGTTTCATAAAATGTCAACATGTCCCTCGTTTCCATCACGATTCTCAATACTTCACATTGTATGTGAACTCATGTTATGTTACTAATGAATCATTCTTGTAGTTTTTTTTAAACCATTTATGCCTAGCGTCTAGAAAAAAGGCATTGCCAAACAGCGTGGACCCAGATGAGACGCCTTATGATGCGGCGTCTATTCAGGGTCTTCGCTGTTTGCTTAAAGAAATTTATGTAAAAAGTATTATAAATATAGAAATAAATATACTAGACATCCCTTATTTTGGAAATAAATTGATCAAATTTAAAAGGATGGGAGAGTCCACTAGTCATTAATGGGTTTAAATCTTTAATGCTAAACCTTTCTGTTTCTAGATTTACGTAGTTCACCCCCTACCCCTACTTCCTATTTCAGTGTATCCTTATTCTAAATATATAACATTGTACGTAAATTCATGAGATGTGAATTTATACTTGTTCTTGTAGTTTTTCAAAATCTTCAATGCTTAACCCGTCTGTTCGTAGATTCACGTATTTTTTCGCCCCTTCCCCTACTTTTCACTTCAGTGGACATTTCAAATTAAATGTCTGTGTGAAAAGTAATGTTTGGTACATGAAGCAAGTTTAATAAAAAGCAGCTTGACTAAAATCATTATATTTGTACCTTAAAGTTAAATCAACATTAATTTCATAACTATGCACTTATAGGGTCTCAGAGAGCAACAATAATAAAGGCTATTCAATAACCATCAGCATCAACCTTAAGTTCCGTATTTCATGTATTGTATTTAAACATTGCGTAGATTGCTTGTGGCTGACTACTTATACAGTTCAAAACATTGTTTTAATTACATACTCTTTTTCTCACAGACGTGCCGGTTTTTGTACGATCACGTCTATTCTCACCAGCCGCCAGAAACTTGGGATGTGAAATGCTGCGACACAAACCTCTGCAATTGGGACACGTGGAACCTCAATAGAACCGTCATACATCCGGGTATGTTTTAATTAACAAATGTAAAACTTCAGAAGAGAGGCATAGCATAATACTCCAGCTTTTTCTCAATTCTTTCAAATTGTCCTTTGCAGTTTAAATGTTTAACATATCATGTCAAAAGCATTATGGATCTTTTTATTATATTTTATTACGTGTTTACAAATAATTTAATAAATAGTGTTTAAACTAATTATAAAGAACTTGGTTCTTTATTCTATTCTAGTCCATGGAGGTTGGTCGACATGGTCGCCCTGGTCAAACTGTGACGTCACGTGTGCTAGCGGACACGTGACTCGGAAGCGCACGTGCTCGAATCCCGCGCCTGAGAACGGAGGCAACAACTGCCCAGGGGTAGCATTTGAAACGCAGAACTGCACACGACCTGAATGTCCAAGTATGTAAGCGATACAATTCAGGAATCTATTATTTTAATGAAAGAACCACTAACGCTGTTTGGCCCTCTGATTAACACATTTTTCCACAACTCTTATATATATTTTTAACGTAGTTATTTAGGCGAAAAAAAAACAACAACTAATGTGACATGCCATTCACATATAAAGCATCATTTAAACTAGAATAGAAATTACGTGTCACCAACGCTTATAGGAATTCTTCGGCCAAAAAAATAATCTGGGATTATCAGGCTTTTCTTTCATATTTTTACTATATTGCGTATAGGTCGTTTAGTCTTATCCATGTTAAGCTAACAAATCACGTAGCGGTTATGCATAGTAACATTTAAAAAGAACATACAACAGGATTTCGTATTTCGTGTCAAAAAAGGCTTTTTTTTCCATTAACATCACGTAACATTTCTGATAGGTACGTGGTCTAAACATATTTTGTGAGTTGCCAAATTTAATAAGACACAGAAATTATATGCAGAAATTTTCCAAACCAATTAGCAAGTATTTCTTTTTACTTAATTCAGTTCATTTTAAGTAAATTTAGTGAAAATAAAGACCATTAGCAAAATGTTTTCAAACCTAATGGTCATCTTAGTTAATTTTGCAAAACTGATCAAAAACTTAACCAGGATTCGAAAACAGTGTCGGCACAAAAAATAAGGGGAGTTATTGGTAATAGATAAATTATTGCTTTATGTATGATCTTTGGGATTATACACAGGGGGGGGGGGGGGGGGCATTCCTTAACTGGAGTAGCGGATATATTAACCCTGTAAGCCACTTTATACATTCATTTAAACACAGTCACAATATAAATATACAGTGGCTAACCGGGTGAGAATATCTCGTCGAAAAACACGTAAACGACGCCATCTTGGAAGTAAGTTCCAACTAACCTCACTTAAACCAGTTAGTTCCAATTTATGCATGCTCCCTAATAAAAATGATATTATTGTATACGATTAATACAGTGTCAAGCTTGTGTAAGATTTAAAAACTGCCATGCTTGTATATGATTGAAACACTGCCATGCTTGTGTAAGATTGAAACACTGCCATTCTTGTGTAATATAGAAGCATTGCCATGCTTGTATAAGACTGAAACACTGTCATGCTTGTTTAAGATTGAAACACTGCCATGTATGTGTAATTTAGAAGCATTTGCATGCTTGTGTAAGATTGAAACACGGTCATGCTTGTATAAGATTGAAATACTGTCATGCTTGTGTAATATTGAATCACTTCCATGCTTGTTTAAGATTGAAACACTGCCATGTTTGTGTAATATAGAAACATTGCCGTGCATGCATACGATAGAAACATTGCCATGCTTGTGTACGGTTGAAACAATGCCATACTCGTGTAAGATTGAAACACTGCCATTCTTGTGTAAGATTGAAACACTGCCATTCTTGTGTAAGATTGAAACACTGCCATTCTTGTGTAAGATTGAAACAATGCCATGCTTGTTAAAGATTGAAAAACTGCCATGCGTGTGTAAGTTTGAAACACTGCCATGCTTGTATAGCATCGAAACGCTCTACTGATTGAATAATATTGAAACACTGCCATTCTTATGTAATACTGAAGCACCAGTTTAGCTATTAATCACAGTTGATGGTGGCTGGGACATTTGGACGTCATGGTCTCACTGTAGTGTCACCTGTGGACATGGTAACATGACCAGAACTCGCGCATGCGCAAAGCCGCCTCCGTCGCACGGTGGCAATAATTGCACAGGACAACACGTGGAAACCAACACATGCACCGAGCCCGCGTGTCCAAGTATGAATCATTTGACAAATAAGTCGCGTTCTGAGAAAACTGGGCATAATGCATGTGCGTAAAGTGTCGTCCCAGATTAGCCTTACAGTCCGCACAGGCTTATCAGGGACGACACTTTCCGCTTTAATGATATTTTTCGTTTTAATAAAGTCTCTTTTTACCAAAACTCTAGTTTAAGCGGAAAGTGTGAAAGTGTGCGGTCTGCACAGGCTAATCTGGGACGACACTTTACGCACATGCATTATGCCCAGTTTTCTCAGACGATTTTACAAATACTCTTTTATTCTTTTTATCGCCAGACGTCAAAAAGAGGCTCGCTGTTTTGTACAGGTACTTCCTAAGGCTCTTGGGAGGATATTGCTGGGCAAAGTTTCACTTTAAAGAACCATACATGCTCACCACAAATATGTATGATGACTTAATTTCTGGAATGGGTGCTTTTTCGTTTTATCTTTCACATTTCCGAAATTAGCACAGGGACATCATGATCAATATACCTAAAGTTGTCAAACTACAAAGGTCGGCGCTATCTCTAAATTTTCGTAAGATATTTGATATGACATGACCTTAAATTAAATTATTCTTTTTTAAACAAGTGAATAATGTACTAAATAGCTTTGTTAGAGCCATTGCCTCCTGAAACGTCAGATTTTTTTATCTCGCAGTTTATGGAAACTGGAGCAACTGGTCATCGTGGTCCACCTGTGACGTCACATGCGCAAATGGTCACGTGACTCGAACGCGCACCTGCACGAATCCTGCGCCTGCGCACGGCGGACTAACATGCGTAGGTGACAACAGTCAGAAAAACACGTGCACTCAAAATCCTTGTCCAGGTGCGCCAAATGTCTTCAAATGTATTATATTCTTATTATATAGAGTCGATATATTGTTTGTTTAACTGCATGATAAAGCGTAATATCATAACCAGGAAGGGATGTAATTAATATCTTTATGAGATATGTTGCGACGTTAAATACGTCGATTATTTCCCTTTGCAGCGATTTTATATACCATTATCAGGCCGAAAAAAGCAACACATGCTTTGTTGTTTGTTTAAAATTTTAAAGGAAAAAATGAAGCAATGACACCAGATTTGCTTCATTTCACGTGTAAAAGTTACACACTAATGATGCTATGTCATGAATGCTTTAATATGACATGTTTTTATTTGTCTCGTTTAACTCAAAAGAAATTCGTTCTATGCTAAAGTACATATATGCACTTGGAGCAAGCGAACGATCGTGATGCGCAATCGGGAATAAAGTCCGTTTTTCCGTCGTCTTTTAAAGAGAGCGAGAACGGTGTTATTTTTAAAGGATATGTTGTTTTTTTTATAAATATTTATAATTTTCATGTATTTATTTGTTTTCTGACTGCCTTTTTGATATTCGTGAACATCGCTCACCATATGTTTTAATTATGTCATTAATTATTATGACATTAATGAAACCTTTCACCTTTTATTTTTGCTAAAAAGTCAATGGAAAATGGACGCACTGGTCATCTTGGTCGCAATGTCACGTCACGTGTGGAACAGGGCACGTGACCCGCACGCGCGACTGCACGAATTCCGCGCTTTCAATCGACCTGTGTATCAACAGAGCGCATAATCTGGGAAAATCGATCTGGTTCAGGGATATTCCTGTTTCATTACAGGTGAAAACGACTGTGATTTTGAATCCGCCGATTTGTGTTCCTGGCAAAACGTACAAGGTGATGACTTTAACTGGGTACGTCAACATTCCTCAACTCCCACGGACGATACTGGGCCTGAGTTTGACCACTCCTTGAAAAACGCATCAGGTAAGGCCCACGTGTTTACTGAGCCTCGCTTTGGGAAAACGCTTCTCAATGCATGCGCGTAACGTGTCATCCCAGAAAGCCAGTGTAGTCCGCATATGCTAATCAGGGACGACACTTACTGCATAGACTTGATTTTCGCTTAAAAAACGCTTTTTTAAATGACAAATTTCATAACAACGGAAAATGTGGTCACTGATTTGCCTTTGTGGACTGCATAAGCTACTCTGGGACGACGCTTAACGCACATGCATTAAGCCCCGTTTTTCCAGATCGAACCTCATATAAAAACAACACAAGCAAGTTAAGGTTTTGATAATCACCACTCTTGGAGAAATGCAAATAGTGAAGGACACTTTACGCACATGCATTAAGCCCAGTTTTCTCTGAACAAGGCCCAAATGGTGAAGTTCTTATTTCCACCAATCTTGAATAAAGAAATACCAAGTTGAGGGTTTCTACAATTCTTTAAAAAAAAAGGAAAAAATGGAGGATTTTGTTTCGAGAACATTTTCAGAAGTGTGGAGTGCTTATGGGGAGGTTCTTATTTCAACCACTCTTTAAAAATTTCAAACGACGAGGTGCTTATTTCGACTACTTTTTGGAAAATGCACAAGTTGAGGTATTATGGCGACCACGCTTTGAAGATATTAATGGTGAGGTTTTATATCGAGAAAACGTTCTTTTCAACTGATCTTTTATAAGTTCACAAAGTAATGTTCTGTGTATTTGTTATTCGTATAAAATAGCTAAGCAACGTAAACTTGGTTGAGTTCATGGTTATATTTTCATAAACGCAAAGCAAGCCCGGCGCTGATTTTCACCACAGATGTTGGGGGAGGAGGGGTAACCATAAGTTTACAATCCTATCTTCGGTCTGAAAAAAAAGGGATTCCGCGATTTCTACAACACAACACGCACGATTTAAAGATTGCTTTAAATCTAGCTCGAGGAATGTGTGATGTACCTGAGGTATTGTGCCTCCTTCTGGGACAAACAGGGATTATTGATTGAGCGTAAAGTGTCGTCTCAGATTAGCCTGTGAAGTCCGCATAGGCTGATGTGGTGCGACGCTTTCCGCATTTATGGAATGTTTCTTCGAAACGAAGTCATTTTTTACCGCAAAAGCGGTCTAGGCAGAAGTGTCGTTCCTGATAAGCATGGAAAGACTGCACAGGCAAATCTGGGACGACAATTTACGCTTATGCGTTAAGCCCCGTTTTCCCAGAACAAGGTGCCATTATTAACCTCTCGTGTTTCGCTTTCAGGCTTCTACATGTTCATAGAGACGAGTGCCCCAAGAGCGCAGAATGAGTCCGCCCGACTGCAGAGCCCTTTGATAAAGCCTCAGAAAGAGATAACACAATGTTTCCAGTTTTGGTACCACATGAAGGGTTCCTCTATAGGCCAGTTGAACGTGTACCAGTCGAAAGGAGGGTCGCTTCCGGGTGACCTAGTTTGGAGCCTCAGTGGGGAGCAGGGTCCAGATTGGAGGATGGGTCGAGTTCCGGTCAATGCAAGCACAAATTATCAGGTACAAACACAGTACTAGTCAAAAAGAAAACACGGCTTGGTAAAGAGTCGCACATACGGATATTTTGTTTTTGGAAAATTCGGATCGTCATTATCCCAATTTCAGGTTCGGAAAGGAACATGTCCATCAAACCAAAAATATCAGAATCAGCTTTTTGTGGCAAATTTGGTTATTAGAATCAGTTTCTCAATTACTACGCAGGATTTGTGCCATAAATTGATGTGCCGGGTATAAATGCGAATTTTTTCTGTCAAGTAAATACAGACAGTAGTTAAGATTTTTATTAAGCACACGTTTCTTTCACTCTTCATCGAAAGGTTTTGAATTGATTGATGTTTGTAGAACGTAAACTGTCTCTCCTTGTATACAGCAAACTATACTTTGACTCACTTCTTAAACGAAAGGTTCCATTTATTGATGTTTGTAGACTGTAAACTGTCTATCCTTGTATACAGCAAACTTAGTCCATATAAACGGACTCCCAGAGCCTTTGATAATTTTTGCTATGGCGGCTCTGGCAGTCGATATGCACCCCTTCATAAACATGGGTGCAGTTCAGCGCAGCGAATCCGTGCGCTTCACTAAACAGACGTCGTTCGAGACAAATTGAGGAAAATAATGAATATACTTAATAAACATGTTAAATTTGCCTGAATGGCAACCTACGGATGTCATCCTTTGCATGCACCCTATAAAACACGACGATGTTTCAACACACTTTTCTCGCTGACATGTTTATGTTCAAATTTGAAACAGTGTATTCTGTATCGAATACCACATCGTTATCGACTTTATAGGCTGGAGCACAACATAACCTGACATGCAAAATATTGGTGTACTGCGACCTAACCAATATTCGGTCAATTTTCCAATATGGCGGATACAGCGTACAAAACAAAACATAAGTCAATAAAATCAATTATTTCTTGCTTTAATGGTACCATTTGGATGAGTTTGTGGTTTAAATAGGTAAACTTGTATAAGTTCTTGCAGTTTCAGTGTTCCTTAACCCTTGCATTGTTGATAACATTTTGCACCCATGGCCAAGAGAGAGCGCATTGCAACTATCAGCAACCCATTGGGTTATAAAGCTGATAGTTGTATTATTGCAACTAACAGCAAACTATACTTTGACTCACTTCTAAAACGAAAGGTTTTATTAATTGATGTTGCATACCGTAAACTTTCTATCCTTGTATACAGCAAACTATGCTTTGACTCACGTCTTCAACAAAAGTCTTTGTATTGCTTGATGTTTGTGGACCGTAAACTGTCTCTCGGTAGATGGTCATTGAGGGAAAGGTTGGCGATGGATACCTGGGTGACATTGCGGTTGATGACGTCAGCTTCACCGACGGAAACTGTCAGCCTGTACCATTGAATGCCACCGTACATCCAGGTAAACGCATTATACTTGTCAGGGATAAACTTTATAAATTTTCGTACGAGTCCTGCAAACTAGTTCAAACTCTCGATTATTTACATTTACATCTCAAATGAAGCAATCCAGTGTTAGCAGCTTACCTGAGCACGGAGTTTTCATGGGGAAATAATCTGGTTAATGTCCTACCAGTCGTTCGTTTTATGTCGTCTGACGTAACCATCTTGCTTCATACGACATCTTTATCAAAGCCGCAGTGCGATCTATCACGAAACTTCACGCGAAAAATCATTGGCTACCACCGTCCTTCAAAGCTGTTCCAATCGTACGAACCCAGCGCGGGCGTCCTAACTACCAGGGTGCCGGGAACCAAACTAGCACGTCAACATTTTCGTATAGTTTTCGCGATAAATGCGTATCAACGACGCGTTGCGTCTAGCGTTTCCGTCGTTCTTGCATACGGCCTAATTCACCATAGGCATTACAATTAAAGGATACCTATCATTCACTGAATGTGGAATAACAAGTAAACGTTGTTAAGAATAACTTTTGTTATAATTACCGCAATTTTTTCTGATATTATAGTTCGTGTGATTAGTGAACGAAAGTGAAGTACGGTAATAATTTGCCTACATTCACGAATTATAACCATGATTTTTTTGTATCCTGGTAAGGAGAATTCGTTAGTCACAAGCTAAAATAACAACGTTATTTACATACGGTATCCAGAGTTATCGTTAGGTTAAATTTTGACAAAACATAGATTATTGCACCGATCTTCAACGGTTTAATAGTAATAGGCAAATAAGTGATGCGCAAAACTTTAAATGTTTTTGTATTTCGTGCGCTGCTTATGCCGTAATGATAAAAACAAACATTGTTATTTTTATGTCAGTGTTTTAACATCCATTTCATCCAACAGTTAACGGGGCCTGGACGACCTGGGCATCATGGTCTTCATGCGACGTCACATGCGGAAATGGACAGTCAACAAGAACGCGCACCTGCTCGCATCCCGCGCCTGCGCAAGGCGGTCATAACTGCAACGGGGATGACATACAGACGACATCATGCACAATTAATCCTTGTTCAGGTTTTTGTACAGAAAATATAGAATCATAAAGAACATGCAGTTGTGAATATGATTAATAAAATAAATAACGATATGCCTATTTCTCGTATTATAATGGGAGAATTAGAAAACTTGATACTTGTAAGAAATTAACGCTTTTGATCAACATTTAAATAGTCAGTTTGTTGACTAGAAAATAGTGTTGCGAGTTTTATATGTTTACCTGTCATGTGTTCTTGAATGAACGTCTTAGAATTCCAAAACTTAAATACACATTATAATAGGCACATTTTCCCGTATTCGTGTATACATTTACTTACTGAATATTGCAGTCGATGGCAGTTGGTCAGATTGGACGTCATGGTCTAACTGTGACGTCACATGCGGTGACGGTCACGCGCAGAGAATGCGCACTTGCTCAAACCCAGCGCCATCTTCCGGGGGACGTCCATGTTCTGGACTTGACTTAGATAGAACCAGATGCTCTACCGGGAACACATGTCCAGGTCCGAATACATTGTTGTTGTTTAAGGCTAGTTCGAATTGCCATATCTTAATGTTTACCACATTTCATTTTCAAAGTAAGAATATAATTCTACAAATACATGCAAATAAACATGAGTACATATTTAAATAAAAACATTTGAAAGATGTGTTCCACCCAAACCGCACCTAAATCGCAACAACGTCTGATTGAGGTTGTAGGTCTATTAATATATACCATATACGTAGACATGAAACAGAGGAAACACTGGAATCAGATGAAATAAGTGAAACAGAGGAAGGTGGAAAACGGCCGAATAATTTTATGCTCATGTAATATAATGCTCTGTTGTTATTCGAAGTCAGGTGACAGAAAATAATGTGTATGTTTTAGTATATTTCGATGTTCATTGGTACAAGTTAAAAAAGAAGTTCATTTGTAAGTTTTAAGTTCGTTGTAACAACATTACTTCATTTAATGACCCAAATTAATATAGTATAGGATATTATTGCTCTGATATTCACTAGCATACACATGAATATTTAACAACTGTTTATGCATAAATAAGCCTAAAAATCAATAAAAGTCGCCGAAAGTGAACAAAGGACACCAATCGTGAACACTGCGATATATCAAATTACGCGCTCATAATGATTCGTTTGCAGTATAGAGGTTTGTATCCTATAAAAAGCGTGACAGCGAATAAACGTAGGATTACATTCCACGTTGTTGAAGCCTGGTCCGCATGGTTTGAGACGCCGTGCTCGGTCACGTGTAGGAACGGCAGTAAGAATCGACTGAGACACTGCAGCACCGGACATGCCGATGATTGCACCGGAAGTCACCAAGAGACTGTACCATGCACGCAGCACCCGTTCTCGGTCAAATGCCATGAGTCATATTGTGTCTACCAATGCTGCGTTAAAAAAACAACAAATCCGCTTCTATAGGTCTGTTAACCTAGTAACCAATTTTTCATTTATCTGTCGGAGTGTTCTCAACAGTACCACGTCTACAGCGCTTGTTGGTTTAATATAATTTGCCGCTTCTTCTACGCGGTAATCCTTGTTTCGTTTGTCTTCGCTGAAGTTTCTATCACAGTGTCGCTTCCACTGCGCAGTTAAAATAGCTTCTCTTATCTTCGCTGATAATAAATAATAATAAGGTACGCGTATAGTGTGCTGTTCCCTATGTTTGATTTCTCTTCGCTGAGATGTAAATTACCAACGCCGCTTCTAATGCGCTATTTACTATGTTCCACTTCGTTTTTTCCCATGTTTCAATTAACTAAGCTGAGGGTTTGATCAACTGCGTCGCTACTTTTGCGCTGTTCTCCATGTTACAATCATCTTCGCCCATGATTGGATACCCATCGCCGCTTCTACCGTTAACCTTCTTTTTCACTGCCTCTTTTATTTCGCTGTTGTCCGAGTTTTGTTTCTCTTCGCTAATGTTTGATTACCACTGCCGCTTCCACTGTGTTTTCTTTAACATTTTTTCTTTGTCTTCGCTTTTATTGTTATAATAATTGTCATTTCACTGTTTTCGTGTTTTATTTATTTTTGCTGAGGTTTTATCAACGGTCCTGCTTCTATTGCGTTGTTCCCGCGTTTTGAATTAGCTTCGATGAGAAATCGCATCAGAACTACTTCTACTTTACTGCTGTAACTTTTGTTTCCTATGCGTGGTACTTTTGTTTCCTAATTTTTTCTGAGCGCGTCGACTGCACTTATTTCTTTTTATTTGTTTAAACCATTTTTTCCTTCCGCGTTGTTATGCCATTGTTTTATGTATCTGCTCTTTTCCCATGACTGTCGCATTTCATGCATTATGCCTTGTTTCATTCATGTTTGCTGTTTTGCTTTCACCCGCGTCACGTCGACGGCATCGGTTCGCGTGTTTTAAGTTTCTTTGCCGTTTTTCCTATCAGTGTCGATTCTACAACCTTGCTCAGCATGTTAAATGTATCTTTGCGGTTTCCACCTGCAACACTGTGTCTGCACTGGCGTTTCATTTAGATGTGGTGTTTTATCATATTTTCCCTGTTATTAGGTATCTATGATGTGTATTACCAATGTCTTCACCGATACCCATTTTTCATCTGTTCTCGCTCTTGGTTTTGTCCCCATTTTTCCTTCATCTGTATTTGCGTGAATTGTTCTCAACTCTAAAATGTCTTCTATTTCGGCTTATATCAAAGGTTGCAATATCGCTGAATTAATAATACATCACAACGGAGAGTGTTTGTTTAGATGTGCGCATGTATGAAAACGCTCTGCGCAGCAATTAGGCCGGTTCACAGCATATCTAATTGCATTACATCCTCACATATTGTATGATTTAGATCGATTACTATTTTTCTTTACAGGTTTGACTACAAACGAGGAAAATACGAAACAATGTGTGAAGAAAATGACACTTATGTTTAGGAAGAAGTTAAAACTCGCAATGTGTCCCAAATCTGTTAGAATTTCGTATGCCAGTTTAGTTATTATTAGTGCTGCAACAATACGCCAAAAAGCATATTGCAATATATTGTCAGTTCAAAAACCCGTATTGCAATATATCGCAATATATTGCTAACTTGTACCAGAATTATAACTTGGCAATTACCCGATAATCCTGTATATTCCAGTTTTAAAGCAAATTCTGGTAAATATCTACTATAAAAGTGCTAAAAAATAACAAGAAACAACAACATTCGCCAATTTTCTTAAGCATCAAATACATTTTGGCATTTGTTACTATTTAAAGATTTGATGAAATAACGTCCTATCGGGGCGTTTTTTTCCACTGAACACGCGTAAATCGCCTGACGTGATGTTCCCGTTTGTATACAACACAAAATACACCCACACTTTCCATGCGACGTTCTACATGTCTGCATAATTTTCGCGCGCTATTTATTGAGACAAAGGATAAAGCACTTTTTATTTGATGCTATAATTTTTTATTGTCGCATTAGCATTGACATTCGGAAGCGTGTTTCCGAAATTCGGATTACAAATTTAATAATTCTCATTTCATAATCAAACGAAACAGTTCCAGTTGTGTGTAATTAATTCAACAATAATTTGTTCAAAAGCATCGAACGAATGCTCCCATGTAACAACGCTACTCCGTATATTAGACTTTTTATAATGCTATTTTTACGAAACAATTAATTTTTACTAAAAACCGTTTTGTTTTGTTTACCTTGATATCACTATTTCGGATGGCTTTTCTGGACGAAATGTGGATGCTTTTTTGTAAAATTTTTGTACCGGTATGATGAAAATCGTATCGCAATACAATATGCGGATTGCGTATTGCGATATATACCGATATACCGGTATATTGTTGCAGCACTAGTTATTATGTATAGGGAAGGAAGTTAATAATATAAAAAATAACACATAATTAAAATGTCGTTATAAGAAGGAAAAACATACAATTTACCTTTTTAGTTGACGGAGGCTGGACATCTTGGATCGCGTGGACCGGATGTGACGTCACGTGTGGTGCAGGTTACATGTCCCGCGACAGGAACTGTAGCAACCCTGTCCCGAAATATGGCGGCAGCAACTGCGGTGGAACACACAATGAAACAAAATCGTGCACACTAAACCCTTGTCCAGGTATAATAATGCGGTTCACTAAAAACAACTACATTGTAACACAGCTTTAAATAGAAAAAGATTTCATTGTTACACAAAATTTTACTGATACCTGCTGTTTGATATAAATATTCTTACAACGCGCATGATCCATTACACAAAGCAGGTTATTTTTACTTGGATGACATCAATCGTTATGTATGCATGTCTATTGTTACGGTCACAGTTATCAACAAAAGTAATCACTTTACTTGGAAAATAAGTCGGGTAATTATATGACAGTAATACCACCCAAACCTCCCAAAATGCATCAAAAGATATTTTAACAGATCCTGTTATGGTAGAATGTCCTTTGTAATATTAAAGTTTACCAAAATCGGACCACCAGAAAGTTTTTTTTTAAAGATGGCATCAAAGACCCTTAAATGATGAGAACTATGTGACTATCCACTAAAAATTCATTATTTTGGTTTATTTTCTAAGGTTTTTTTTTTTGGGGGGGGGATGACATGGCAATACATTAGGATAATTACAAATTATGTAAGTCTATTGCGTAACAGAGAAATTCAACATGGCGTCAGAATGACTGCTAACAATGCCCCAAGTGCATAACCAACGCAAAAGGCTTTTCATGGGATGTTGTCATTTGAGCCGCGTTCTTAGAAAACTGGGCATAATGCAGTTGTGTAAAGTGTCGTCCAAGATTAGCCTATGCAGTCCGCGCAGGCTAATCAGGGACGACTCTTTCTGCTTTTATGGTATTTTTAGTTTCAAGGAAGTCCCTCTTTACCGAAATCTAGTTTAGTTGGTAAGTGTTGTCCCTGATGAGTCTGTGCGGACTGCACAGGCCAATCTGGGAGGACACTTTACGCACATGATTTTTGCACAGTTTTCACAGAACAAAGCTCACTTCATCGATCACTCTCGGAACACGGACGAACATTCTGATTCCGCGAAAAACAGGCTTCAGCACTGAACACTAGAAATAAGACAAACATTCCTATCGTTGAGTATTGGTTGGCAAGGCATGTTTGTTATGAGGTAGTATTCGAGGACCTGCCGCTATTTTAGATAATGACAAGAAGGTCGCTATTTTGTCGGAAGTATCCTTCAGCTTCAGGCAGGCAACGCCGACTTTGCATGGAATGATGCATATTTTGCATCAGGGAAGCCGGCATCCTGGACAGTCGTCAGTAAAAGTTTTGCCTATGATCAATATGTACTATGGAGACAAAGCGTGCATCCTTTCAACATTAGACATTGTATGCAACCTTGCCATGTAGCATAACCATGCCACCACTGTAACGTTTGACCTATCATTGTATTTGAAGGGTGCCGACATCATAATTGATGCGACACAAAGTCGTTGTCTGTAAAACATTGTTCTGATGTTTAAGTGTTTTCATACTTTCATGAACTTGCTAGTGTTCAAAGGATCCCACATGGAAGGAACCGGTCTCAAAAACATACTGGAGACTGTCTATCGGAAAAATGCAATTGTGCACATTATGACAAGGAAAGCTGCCCAGAGGGCTTTGCGTGGCCATTTTTTGTTGACAAGTGCCAACACAGCCAGATCATAGCCGAAATGATACAGGAACATCCCAATATTCAAATACTGCTTGATCAGGCCGAGGAGTTGTATTCATCCCTTCTTAGGGGCTAGCGATGCTAGCTTATGTGTCATGTTCTGAGATTTTGATCAAACTCGAGACGACTACAGAGAGGAAGAAACATGAACTTGTCCAAACTTCAAAGACAAGCCAATTATTGCTGACTTATCAGCTTATGGTAAGCATGGCAAGGATGTTGATCAAGGCAGATCTTAATGGGCATTGGCTGATGTATTTGCAGAAAGTATCCGATTGTTTATCCATCTTTGCTGCAACTGGCCACGTCTATTACCGTCGATCTGCGTATTACTACCTTCAGCAAATGTTCCTTTTGTTCTTGGTAGTGTCAAAATCTGGAGAGTTTTCCCTTAAAGTCATATTGTCGTATGGACTCAGTCCACATCCTGCTGCCTCTTTGAAGCCAAGAACATAAAATAGACAAGCCTCAGATCATTCAGACGATTCGAGATAATGCTGATCAATTGAGGCTGTAATGCACTGTATTCGTTAAACAGATTATTACGTGCTTGATGGTGGTTCTGTGCTTCATTGTTTACCATGGACTAAGGTTGACAAATAAAGCGCAATAGTCGAGTCTTATCCAGATTTCACTGTAAAACATAATGGGCAAGCAAATTTGGTGTTCGATGGTTACAAAGACGGACGTTCTATAAAGACAACACACACCAGAGACGATGATAAAAAAACGTGAACCCTATTGTGAGTTTTACCAAAGAAACAGAATGCTCATGCAAACTGGAGGATTGTTTGTCTCGTAACAAAAACAAAGCAGACAAGTTTGCTCAGATCAACACAGATTTGACTAGAATGGGATGAAATGTCTTTGTGAATCCAGGAAATGGATACGTTTGATATTTTAAAAGCTACAGTGGGATTATCCCGTCGAAGCACCACAACATTAATCGGCGAGGGTACAGATTTGCTTATCTTGCTCCTGCAATATTCCGAAAGGGACAATAAGACCATCTACTTTAGCTCTTATACAAACAATCAATCAAAGGAACATATAGTGTATAATATTAACATGTTTAAAGAACTTTTAGGAGACGAGGTATGCAATTAGTTGCTCTTTGGTCATGCATAAATGAATAAAGAGGAAATTAATGAAACATGGTTCTATCATTAAGTAATGTGACAGTTCATTTCTCCTTCAAAATAAGTCTCAAGAGGAAATATCGAATCTTAGCAAATGGTTGCTGGGGGATCCGTTTGATGACAAGTAAAATATTCATAAGAATCACTGCGTCATACTATTTTCAAAAAAAAGTGGTTACTGCCGAAAAATTCGTCACTACTGAGCGACTACCCCCAATATCACTTGCAACAGTATGTTATAGCAAACGCGTATACTATCAAATCATGGTATGAAAGGGTAAGGTAAGTACTCGGAATCCCACTGAATTAGAATGGAAACCGGAAAACGACCAATCATGACCAAGAACAATGCTGCACCTAAAGAACTATTGAAAATCACCCATTGTAATATTCTGCATGATGAATATTCTCGTTATTCAGCTCACGATGCTATGGAGTCCCATGCAATGCTGTATTTGGCCGTCGTCAAACTATGACAATCCCAACAATTCTGTACTAAAGACGAGAAGGACGACACCGACCTTTTAATCCTTTTCAACAAATGTTACGATTAATGGTGATTGTGTATCAGGTGATATTAGACAACTGAATGTCATTAATTGGAATTAATTGGAATTTGATGATTATTCATTTGCTTAGTGATCTCAATAATTCAATAAAAGTGTTCCTTGTCTCCAAAACAAAAACGTTTGCCAAAAAAATTCATCGCCTTTGAGTAAAACTGTATGGACGTGTGGTCCTTGTTATTGGGGCGGTGGCTATTTGTGAACGCCATGTTGGATTTCTGTGTAGCATAACAAACTAACACTATATCTGAAGATCTTTAAGTGTTATTTAACCCCCAAAACCTGGATATAGACACAAAAATTACCAACTATGAGTGAATAGTTACATAGTTATGATCATATATAGGTTTACGGAGGTTCGATTTTGCCAAACATTTGATATTTTATATTCTTCCAAACCAGGTCATTCCAAAAACCTTTTGTAGCATTTTGGTGGGTCAATGTGTTCATTGACCTAACTACATGGCTCACAAACAAAAAAGACGGCCAATATTGTGGTGAACATGTTGATAAGGGCAATGCTTCTGTTGTAGAAGTGGTAGTAGAAGTAGTAGTAGTCGTCGTTGTTGATTTTGATGTTGATGTTGTTGATGATGGTGATGATGATGATGATGAGGAGGAGGAGGATAACACTTTTTTCAGATATCTATCATTATGGTGTTTAATAAGATAACTATTGACATTGACAGTTGACGGAGGCTGGACATCATGGACAACGTGGAGCGGATGTGACGGCACGTGTGATACAGGTCACATGATCCGAGAAAGAAACTGCAGCAATCCAGTCCCAAAATACGGGGGCAGTGAATGTAGTGGAACACACAATGAATCAAAAGTGTGCACTCTAAGCCCCTGTCCAGGTAAAGTTACGTTGCTGAGGAAAAGAGTTCAACGTAGCCATAAATGTTATTGCATACTTTTTGTGTGTTATAAATGTTTTTACTATTAGATGACCTTCAATTCATGTATGCATGTCTATGGTTACGGTAACAGATATAAATGACTATATATTGAATATGATAGAACATACACCTTAAACAACACCTTAAACAAAAAAGCGACCAAGATTAAAGAGAACATATTGGTGATGTGCAAAACTATATTTGTTTTGTAATTTGTGTCGTTCTAAAGCCATAATGATATATACAAACCTGTTTATGTAGTCAGTATTAAAAAAGTAAACCCATTTACATCCAAAACGTGCCTGCTAATGACATATTGATAAAAACAAACCTTGTTTGTTTTTAACTCAGTAGTCAGTAACTAAAATCCTTTTACATCCAACAGTGAACGGGGCTTGGACGACCTGGTCATCATGGTTGTCATGTGACGTCACATGCGGAAATGGAAAATTAACAAGAACGCGCACCTGTTCTTATCCCGCGCCTGCGCACGGCGGTTATAACTGCACCGGGGATGACAAACAGACGACACCATGCACAATGAATCCTTGTCCAGGTTTTTGTACTCAAAATAAAGAATCATACAGAACATGTACTTGTGAATAAGATTCATTAACTGACTTGCGATATGTTTTTTTCCGGTGTTATAATTGGAAAGTTTGAATACTTGTAAATTTTAGTAATGAACACTTTTGGTTGATCAACATTGTAATCGCCAATGTGTAAACTACGAAATAATGTAGTAAGTGTTATGTGTGTCCTGTATTGCGTTCTTAAAAAGCCGAAACTAAAAAACACGTTATGATGAACACATTTTCCCATAGTCAATGTAGACATTAACTTACTGGATATTGCAGTCGATGGTAGTTGGTCAGATTGGACGTCATGGTCTAACTGTGACGTCACATGCGGTGACGGTCACGCGCAGAGAACGCGCACCTGCGCAAACCCAGCGCCATCTTCCGGAGGACGCCCATGTTCTGGACTTGACTTAGAAAGCACCAGATGCTCTACCGGGAAAACATGTCCAGGTCCAAATACCTTATTGTTGTTTCATTTACAAAGTAAGAATATAACTCTACAAATACATGCAAATAAACACGAGTAAATATTCAAATAAAAACATGTGAAATATCTGTTCCACCAAAACCGATCCTAAATCGCAACAACGTCTTGTTGAGGTTGCAGGTCTATAAATATATACCGTAGTACACGTAGACATGAACAGAGGAAACAATGGAATCAGATGAAATAAGTGAAACAGAGGAAGGTGGAAAACGGCCGAATAATTTTATGCTCATGTAATATAATGCTCTGTTGTTATTCGTATTCAGGTGACAGAAAAGTATGTGTATATTTTAGTATATTTCGATGTTCATTGGTACAAGTTAAAAAAGAAGAAGTTAATTTGTAAGTTTTTAGTTCGTTGTAACTACATTAATGCTTTTTAAATGATTCAAATTAATATAGTATAGGATATTATTGCTCTGATATTCATTAGCATACACATGAATATTTAACAACTGTTTATGCATAAGTAATCCTAACAATCAATAAAAGTCGCCGAAAGTGAACAAAGGACAACAATCGTGAACACTGCGATATATCAAATTACGCGCACATAATGTTTCGTTTGCAGTATAGAGGTTTGTATCCTATACAAAACGTGACAGCGAATTACAGATAACATTCCACGTTGTTGTAGCCTGGTCCGCATGGTTTGAGACGCCGTGCTCGGTCACGTGTGGAACCGGAAGTAAGAGTCGACTGCGACACTGCAACAGTATGTCTTAGCAAACGCGTATACTATCAAACCATGGTATGAAAGCGTAAGGTAAGTACTCGGAATCCCACTGAATTAGAATGGAAACCGGAAAACGACCAATCATGACCAAGAACAATGCTGCACCTAAAGAACTATTGAAAATCATCCATTGTTACTGTTCTACATGATGAATATTCTCATTATTCAGCTCACGACGATATGGACTTCCATGCACTGCTGTATTTGGCCGTCGTCAAACTGTGAAAGTAATTCAACAATTAATTCAAATAATTCAACAATTTACAAGAGGTCTGTACTGAAGACGAGAAGGACGACACCGACCATTTAACCCTTTTCGAAAAATGTTATGATTAAAGATGATTAAGTATCAGGTGATAGAAGACAACTGAATGACATTAATTGGAATTTGATTATTATTCATCGCCTTTGAGTAAAACTGTATTGACTTGTGGTCCCTGCTATTGTGGCGGTGGCTTTTTGTGAACGCCATGTTGGATTTTTGTGTAGCATAACAAACTAACACTATGTCTGAAGATCTTAAAGTGTTCTTTGACCCACAAAACGTGGATATAGACACCAAAATCACCAACTTTGAGTGAATAGTTACATAGTTATGATCATAAATAGGTTTGCGGAGGTTTGATTTTGCTAAACATTTGATATCTTATATTCTTCCAAACCAGGTCATTCCAAAAACCTTTTGTAGCATTTTTGGTGGGTCAATGTGTTCATTTACCTAACTACATGGTCCACAAACAAAAAAGACGGCCAATATTGTGGTGAACATGTTGATTAGGGCAATGCTTCTGTTGTAGAAGTGGTAGTAGAAGTAGTAGTAGCCGTCGTTGTTGATTTTGATGTTGTTGTTGATAATGATGATGATGATGATGATGATGATGATAATGATGATGATGATGATGATGATGATGATGATGATGATGATGATGATGATGATGTGGAGGAGGAGGAGGATGATAACACTTTTTCAGATATCTATCAATATAGTGTTTACTAAGATAACTATTGACAGTTGACGGAGGCTGGACATCATGGACAACGTGGAGCGGATGTGACGTCACGTGTGATACAGGCCACGTGATCCGAGAAAGAAACTGCAGCAACCCAGTCCCGAAATACGGGGGCAGTGAATGTAGTGGAACACACAATGAAACAAAAGTGTGCACTTTAAACCCCTGTCCAGGTATAGTTACGTTGCTGAGGAAAAGAGTTCAACGTAGCCATAAATTTTATTTCATACTTTCTGTGTGTTATAAATGTTTTTACTATTAAACGACCTTCATTTTCATGTATGCATGTCTATGTTAACAGTGACAGATATAACTGACTATATATTAAATATGATAGAACATACACCTTAAACAACACCTTAAACAAAAAAGCGACCAAGATTGAAGAGAACATATTGGTGATGTGCAATACTATATTTGTTTTGTAATGTGTGTCGTTCTAAAGCCATAGTGATATAAACAAACCTGTTTATGTAGTCAGTATTAGACAGTAAACCCATTTACATCCAACACGTGCCTGCAAATGACATATTGATATAAACAAACCTTGTTTATTTTGAGTCAGTAGTCAGTAATTAAAATCCTTTTACATCCAACAGTGAACGGGGCTTGGACGACCTGGTCATCATGGCTGTCATGTGACGTCACATGCGGAAATGGAAAATTAACAAGAACGCGCACCTGCTCGCATCCCGCGCCTGCGCACGGCGGTTATAACTGCACCGGGGATGACAAACAGACGACACCATGCACAATGAATCCTTGTCCAGGTTTTTGTACTCAAAATAAAGAATCATACAGAACATGCACTTGTGAATAAGATTCATTAACTGACTTGCGATATGATTATTTCCGGTGTTATAATTGGAAAGTTTGAATACTTGTAAATTTTAGTAATGAACGGTTTTGGTTGATCAACATTGTAATCGCCAATGTGTTAACTACGAAATAATGTAGTAAGTGTTATGTGTGTCCTGTATTGTGTTCTTTAAAAGCCAAAACTAAAATACAGGTTACGATAGACACATTTCCCCATAGTTAATGTAAAAATTAACTTACTGGATATTGCAGTTGATGGCAGTTGGTCAAATTGGACGTCATGGTCTAACTGTGACGTCACATGCGGTGACGGTCACGCGCAGAGAACGCGCACCTGCGCAAATCCAGCGCCATCTTCCGGAGGACGCCCATGTTCTGGACTTGACTTAGAAAGCACCAGATGCTCTACCGGGAAAACATGTCCAGGTCAAAATACATTATTTTTGTTTTAGGATAGTTCCGGTTGCCACATCTTAATGTTTACCACTTATCTTAATGTTTACCACATTTCATTAACAAAGTAAGAATATAATTCTACAAATACATGCAAATAAACACGAGTATATATTCAAATAAAAACATGTGAAATATGTATACCGTATACGTAGACATAAAACAGAGGAAACAATGGAATCAGATGAAATAAGTTAAACAGAGGAAGGTGGAATATGTATATATTTATTTATGGTTTATCTATATAGCTTATTATGCTTTCTGAAATTTATTTACCAATTTATAAATACCCCTATACCGTTAAATATATTTCATCTCAACTTCGATAGAATTTACGCGTTCTACCCATATATTGTGTTTATTTGTTTTTTCATTTTAATTTACTTTTTATGTTATTTAATGATTTGTTGTAATTTGTAGTCACGTGGCATACAAATTGTTTATATTTGAAGATGAAGTCGATATTCTTTTGAATAAGTCTGAATAAACAGTATCTATGTCCTATAAATTGGGGGAATCGTTCAACCAATAGCAATCAAATTACACGGCTTTTTAGGTTCGTTGTAACGACAATAATTTATTATATGACTCAAAATCCTACCCATGATATCACGGCTCCAATATTTATTGGCAGATATTTTGTATCTGTTAATACATACATACGCATAACAATCAATACAAGTCGCCGGATATGAACAAGGACTTCGATCGTGAACACGGCGGTTTATTAAATAACATGAATTTAAGACTATTTCGTTTGCAGAATAAGGTTTTGTTTCATATAAGAAGCGTTACAGCGAATAACGTAAGATCAAATCCCACGTTTTTGTAGCCTGGTCCGCATGGTTTGAGTTGCCCTGCTCGTTAACGTGTGGGACCGGAAGTAAGAGTCGACTGCGACACTGCAGCACCGGACATGCCGACGACTGCACCGGAAGTCACCAAGAGACTGTACCATGCACGCAGAACCCGTGCTCAGGTCAAAAGCATTGCGTCAGATTGTGTCTACGAACGCTGAGGAATTTATAACCAAATCCGCTTTTATAGCACTGTTACCCTTGTAGCCCATTTTTCATTCATCTGTTGGAGTGTTCTCACCAGTGCGACTTCTGCGCTTTTCCCCTTTTGGAATATACCGGTTTACGCGGACGGATTTATCACTTAAGATGTTTCTACTACTCTATTCTTAAAGTTCTGTTGACCAGTATCGACGCTGACATCAGTTATTTTCGCTGATAATGCATAATACGTGCCATTTAAATTGTGCTGTTTCTCGTGTTTAATTCTGTTCACTGAGATGTAAATTACTAATGCTGCTTCTATTGCGCTGTCTTCCATGTTTTTTCTTCTCTTTTCCCATGTTTTATTTAACTACGCTGTGGGTTTGATTACGAGCGTCGCTACTTTTTCGGTGTTTTCCATGTTTTAATTATCTTCGGTTAGTATTGGATAACCATCACCGCTTCAACCGTTAACCATTTTACATTTCTTTCTTCGGTGAGCGTTGTATGCCCAGTGCCTCTATTATTTTGCTGTTTCTCAAGTTTTATTATGTACCTTCGCTAATGTTTTATTTCTAGTGCCACGTCCACTGTGCATTCCTTTAATTTGTTCCTATTTTTTCGCCTAGGGTTTGATAATACTTGTCAATTGAAATTAGCGGTTCTCATGTTTATATGTTCTGAGGTTTTATCACCAGTGCAGCTTATATTGCGTTGTTACCAATTTTTCATTTTGCTTCGCTGAGATTTCACGTCAGAACCACTTCTACCGTTCTCTAACTCTTGGTTCTGATATCTTCCCTGATGTTTTATCACCACTGCTGCTTCTATTGCGTTGTTTCCCATTTTTTATTTAGCTTCGCTGAGGTTTCACTCCAGAACCGCTTCTTCTGGGTTGTTACTTTTGATTCCTTTATCGTTCCCAAACGTGCCACTGCACTAATCTCCTTGTTTTATTTGTCGAAACCATTATTTGTATCATATTTATCTCTTCTACGTGTTTATGTCATTGTTTTATTTATCCGTTTATTCCAATGACTATCAAGTTTGATGCATTGTGCACTTCTTTCAGTAATGTTTGCTATTTGCTTCCACCCCCGTCATATCGACTGCATCGGTTTGCTTGTTATATCTTTGCCGTTTTACCATTTGTATCGATTCTTCATCATTGATCAGCATGTTGCATGTATCTTTACTGTTGTCACATGTGACACTGTATCTGCACTGTTCCCATTTTCATTTAGATGTGGTGTATTTTTCACAGTTCCTCTTCTTCTGCACCAGTTAACTGTTATAAGGTGTCTATGCTGTGTGTTACCAGTGTCTTCACCGGTAACATGTTTCATCTGTGTTCACTCTTAGTGTTGTCACCATTTTCGCTTCATCGGTATTGGCGTACATTTTTCTCATCTTGACAATGTCTTCGATTTCGGCTTATATCAATCATTGCAATATCGTTAAATTAATACTGAATCTCAATGGAGAGTGTTTGTTTATATGTGCGCATATACCAAAACGCTTTAGCCAATTCACGTGCGTGAACATGTACACTTTTATCGACCTCTGCGAAACATATAGACCGGCTCACCGCATATCGCATTGCTTTCCATCCTTACATATGCTATGGTTTGGATCAGTTACTAAGTATTTTCCTTTACAGGTTGAATACAAACGAGTCAAAACAAAAATTTGTATAATGTAAATGCTACTGATGTCTATTAAGAAGTAACAAACTCGAAATTATCACAAATATGTAAGGATTTCTTTTGCCAGTTTTGGTTTATATACACTGAGGAGTTTGCAAGGCATATACTTGTTAGATAAAAATAACGCATAGTTAATATGTCGTAATGAAAAGGACAAACAACAGATTCACGTTTTTAGTTGACGGAGGCTGGACATCTTGGATCGCGTGGACCGAATGTGACGTCACGTGTGGTGCAGGTTACATGTCCCGCGACAGGAACTGTAGCAACCCGGTCCCGAAATATGGCGGCAGCGACTGTAGTGGAACACACAATGAAACACAATCGTGCACACTGAGTCCTTGTCCAGGTATAATAATGCCGTTTACTGATAAAAAATTCAAACGTTGTTTTAAATATAAAAAAATCATTGCTACAAAGATATTACTGATACTTATTGTTTGTTATAACTATTTTTTGTTTTAACGCGCAAGGTCCCTCTCACAAATTGTTGATGTTGTTTTAGTAGTAGAAGATGGAGTATAAGAAGTAATCGTTATTGTAGATGATGATGATGATGATGATGATGATGATGATGATGATGATGATGATGATGATGATGATGATGATGATGATGATGATGATGATGATGATGATGATGATGATGATGATGATGATGATGATGATGATAGTGATGCTGATGATGATTATGATGATGAGGAGGATGATAATGACACTTTTATATATGCACCATCATAGTATATCATCACATTATAAATACTTCAAAACTTTCCTGAATACAGAGAGATACCTAAACATGGATCTACCTTATATTTAAAAAGGACGTTATCGAATGTTCGTTGTTCAAGCCACGAACTACAAATTAAAAAAGGCCGACATATGAATATAGATAGAGAATATAGATATTGTTGCTTCTGTTTAAAACGCAATGTATGTGTAACTGAAAACGAATTCCATTTTGTTTTAGTGTGCCCGTTATATGATAAGTTAAGACTTAAATATGTAATGGACATTATTGGAAACCAGTATGTTACTTTAAATCTGTTTTATACAATGATGTCGGAATATGACAGAAAGAGTGTAATTGCTATTGCAAAATATATGCACGATGCGTTTACTACTCGGAAGACGTTTTTGCTTGATACTTAATTGAATATAAAAGTGTTTCTTGACGTTATAATTACTTTCATTATGAAATATATAACTTGAATTACTTACTTGTCAAAGTTATTATATGATATGTTATATATATTGCATGCTTATGTCTTTGTGGTACATGTTCTGCTCGTTTATAATATAATTATTAATTAACATATCTCTGTCACCACCATTGGATGATTATTGAACAATTGTATTTTGGTCTGGAGGCCTTGCATTACAATAAACCATATGTTATGTTATGTTATGTTATTTTATAGTGTTTAATAAGATAACTATTGACAGTTGACGGAGGCTGGACATCATGGACAACGTGGAGCGGATGTGACGCCACGTGTGAGATAGGTAACGTGTTCCGAGAAAAAAACTGCAGCAACCCAGTGCCGAAATACGGCGGCAGCGACTGCACTGGGTCACACATTGAAACAAAATCGTGCACACTAAACCCTTGTCCAGGTATTGCGATGTTGCAATAATTACGTAACAAAACGTTTTGAAACAACGCTTTAATAAAGAACAGTTCAACGTTGCCATTTATTTTATGTTAAACCTTTTATGTGTTATTAATGTGTTTGTGTGTGACTCGTCTGATCTATTAAGCAAAAAGATGAATTTGATTTAGATGACATTCATTTCCACGTATGCATGTCTACCGTTACAGTGACAGATATAATTGACTATATAATTGAACATACACCTTAAACAAAAAATGCGACCAAATTTGAAGAAATCATATATGTAAGGCTTTCGTTATATTATTAGTGAAAGTAGTTTTATTAATGATGATGTTGATGAAGATGTTGATGACGATGATGATGATGATGATGATGATTGTGCCAATTTTTCATGTAGGTACCATCGTAGTGTTTATTATGATACTATTGACAGTTGACGGAGGCTGGACATCGTGGACTACGTGGAGCGGATGTGACGTCACGTGTGGAACAGGTCACGTGACCCGAGGCAGAAACTGCAGCAATCCAGTACCGAAATACGGCGGCAGCGACTGCAGTGGAACACACAATGAAACGAAATCGTGCACACTAAACCCCTGTCCAGGTAAAGTAATGATGTCATATATACTGAACAAACACATTATTGTTAGGATAAGAATTGCGATAGATGTTACTGATACCTATTGTTTGTTATAGACGTTTTCCCATTGAATCGTCAGGTCTATAAAACAAAGTAGATCAATTTAACTTGGATGCCATTCGCTTCATGTGTGAATCTCAATATCGTTAAGCTGACAGTTTTGCATGGAATCTGCAGAAATATTTTAGGTTTTTACTATTTATTGAATGTGATGAAACATGGACCGCAAACAAAAAGGCGACCGAGTTTGTGATGAACATGTCGGAATGTGTAATGCTTTTGTTGCAGCTGTACATGGTGTTGATCGTAATGAAAAAGAAGAAGAAGAAGAAGAAGAGGAAGATGATGATGATGATGATGATGATGATTATGATGATGGTGATGATGGTGATGAGTAGGATTAGAATGATAAGGATGAGAGGGATTGGGGTGATGATGAAGACACTTAACATAATTTTTAATATAATGCTATTGACAGTTGATGGAGGCTGGACATCGTGGACCACGTGGAGCGGATGTGACGTCACGTGTGGAACAGGTCACGTGACCCGAGGCAGAAGCTGCAGCAACCCGGTCCCAAAATATGGCGGCGGGGACTGTAGTGGAACACACAATGAAATACAATCGTGCACACTAAACAAGTGTCCAGGTATAATAATGTGATAACCTGTATATACATGATTTAACTGGTAACGAGGATGACGAACGAAAACGGCTTTGAAGATCTATATTAACGCCCCGTATGTTCATTCGTCCTTCCGTGTGTCTTTCTATCCGTCAGTGTGTCCCGCTTTTGTGCAGATTCAAAATCAGGGATTATTTAAGCGATTCAACTGAAACTTCATGTAAGGATAGAGTGCATTGAGAGGAAGCATAGAGAACAAGTGCCGTAACTAACATTTAAGGCTTTACAGAGTTATTACATTTTATAATTTTGGCGGTGAAACACTTTATGAGAACTAAAGGCTTTTAAACATAATTTTGATAGAGGCCATTCAGAGCACATTTAGTGATGTGCAGAAAACAAGAACTAAATCTTTCATGTTATTATTATGTAGTTCTTTCCCTGTTCTTTTTTAAGTCCTCTTTTTCTTTTTTGTGCTGAACATAACTAAGGAAGTATTTAAGGGAATCAAATGCAACTACAAATAATGTAAGTAGGGGAATTAAAGAGTACAAGGACCGTAACATTTCATTCAAGATATTTATAGTTATTGTCATTTAGATGTTTCGTGTGCAAAGCATAACTACCTTATCATTGAAAACATGAAATGCAACTTTTTTATATTGATTCATTGAGGGCATAGATAGTAAATGCAGAATACAAAATGCATAACCAATTTGTCAGTGTTTTTAAGTTATAATCGTTTTTTGCATAGTTTGTTTCTTGCGTGCATCATTTAATAATACATGACTTTAAGAGAAATGCCAACTTCCATTACCGTAACTGTCACTTTAAGATTTAGCTAGATATTGCCCTTTATTAATTTCTTAAGTGTGGAGCGTAAAGGCATTCGTATTTATGGGATTAATATGTGTTATCTATTTTGGTGAATTTCTTTTTAAGCATTGAAGAGGAGTCGTACAATCAACCGCTCCCTCCCACTCCTCCTTTACAACAACAATAAAAACAACAACAAACCAAAACAAAAAACAACAACAAAGACAGAAGCAAACAAAACAACAAACACCACATTCACCAAAACAACAACAACAAACAAAACAACAGTAACAGCATAAAAAGAAACAAGACAAAATCTTCATATATTGGTCAAACATTAAAAAAAATGAGTTTTCACAAGTAGTCACTCTAAATGACTCCAAACAAGTCTAGGCCATTCGGATCGCGTCGGCCAGTTCCGACCAAGAACCTAGAAATCTGGCCATTCTGGATCCGTTAAAACAGCTCATTTGTATTAAAATTCTATATTATTGTTATGACTGATATAATTTAACACGTATTTTAGCATTGATTTTAACTGAAACATAAATACCCAACAGCTTTATTTAAGTGCTCAGCAATTTGTTCAATCACTTATTCGAAGCTTTATTACCGCGTGAGAGTTGTGATTGTCCCTTAAAATGAATTGGTGTATCATAGCTATAGCTCGACAATACTGACCTGGCACTCGTAAACTTCATTAGAAAAATTGTATACCCTTGGATTGAAAATATAAGTCGCGTTCTGAGAAAACTTTACTTAATGCATGTGCGTAAAGTGTCATCCCAGATTAGCCTGTGCAGTCCGCACAGGGACGACACTTTCCGCCTAAACTTGATTTCCTTGAAACTAAAAATACCATAAAAGCGGAAAGTGTCGTCCCTGGTTAGCATGTGCGGACTGCTTATCGACACTTTACGCACATGCATTAAGCCCAGTTTTCTCAGAACGCGACTCATATTATCTATATCTATAATCTATAATAAACATGCAATCGGTTTCGTCCGAACACGTTTTCCATGACTTTGATGAGACCAAAACAGTTTTTAACGAAGTAAAATTTAATCGGAAAGTCATTTATTGTGTGTAACAGTACTCAAATATAGTCAAGCCATTTCGGTGCCAGGTTCATATTGGCGGGCTTAACCCATTTATGCCTAGCGTCTAGAAAAAAAGGCCTTGGCAAACAGCGTAGACCCAAATGAGACGCCGCATGATGCATATTTTTATAGTACATATATAGAAATAAATATACTATACATCCCTTATTTTGGAAATTAATTGCTCCAATTTAGCAGGATGGTAGAGTACACTAGGCATAAATGGGTTAACTATTCATTAGAATTGCAGGAGAGTCTGTCATCCTCTTGGCAACTGTTCAACTTGCGCTGCGAGGTTAACAGGCCGAGGTCAATGGCTGAAATGTTGTCTCCGATATTGCAAGATAATAATTTCCATATTCTCGAATAACTATTAAATACCGTATGTATTAACTACCCCTATATAAAATACAATAACATACTCCAGTAATTTATTCATGAAAATTTGCATAACGATACACGAACACACGACATAATAACTCACAACAAGACAATAGTTGACATTTTCATCCATGTAGCACATAGTAGCAGTAAGATTTTCAATAAAATTAAATTGCGCAACTTTCTATGCAGAATGTGCTTCTTTCAAAACATATGAGGTAAACATGGTACAAATCGATAACATTCACGTGTTGTCGAAGACTCAATAAGCGTTAATTATGCGTTTGAACAGTTTCCCATATTTGCATTTGGTTGTGTACGTGCACGTTTTGCACTAGTTTAACGAGGCCGTTTAATTAGTGAAAACCGCTTCAATCGATTAAAGTCGTTTCCAGTTGGAAATAAACATATTCAGCGACACAGTATATTTATATAATTGTGCATAAAAATCAGAACCGCGATAATATTTTCGAGCTATATGGTTCAACAAAATTAATCTGATACTCTGGAGTTCAATTCGAATCAATTATAAGCCTGGATTGTCTTATTTATATATTTGCATTCGGTTAGCTCTTGCCTATTTTTTAAGACCTATAGGTCTTTGCTATTTTGCACGGGTTTAATAAGGTCATTATAGTATACTAAGTGATGTGAAATGTAATCCCTTCGAGTACGAAAACTAATATATTCATGCATAAAGGTCATAGCCAGGTTGATACTGGCGAGCTGTTGATCACAACCACGGCGCATAACCAAATGCTGTCTGTTTTGAACAGCTTGTTTGAATATAAACATTGTTAATGGTTAACTTGCTCGATAATAATTAGGACACTGAAATGGACATTTTTCTGCTTTATTGCAAACTCTTAAATTTAAAAGTTGACAGAAAAATAATTATAGATATGTCTTTAGAATGGTCGCCATGGTTTTACACGCCATGTGACGTCACATGCGGGACTGGTTCCCGGTCCAAGTTACGCTCTTGTTCCACCACACGCGACGAGGATTGCAGCGGGAATGCATATGATACGGAGTCGTGTAATTTGCAGGAATGTTCTAGTTTAGGTAAAATTGCACCTGGCGATCACTGATGATGATCCCACAAATATTAAATCATCGAATTCCCGGCGCTTCCTTCATGCTTCAAGCGAGTTCATATCGCTTAAGTTGAGATAAAGGCGAAACAATAAAGCGCTTCGTGTACCCGATGCTTCATTTTCCACGATGCGTTTGCTTGGATAATAGTTAATACTTCTGTTTCAGCATTGCCGAAATGGTTTCACATGTAATGTGACGTCACGTGCGATAGTATTTACCGCGCAAGGTTACGCCAGTGTTCAACTGATCATGACATGATGTGTGTTCTACGCAAAAAGTGCAGTGAGCTTCTTGCACACTTTAAGAACAATGTTCTTGGTTCTTAATGCGACAATGTTGCGCTGATGACTTCATGCTTACGGCTTTAAGAGTTTTGCATATCCTTCATGCTTATGTCGGATTTAGCTTATAATTTGAGTGGTATGTGCTCCGGCTATGGTGCTTTGTCTGTTATGTATTCGCGTTGTCGTGCTTTGGGTCACATGTTTTGCTCTGAGTGACATATTGTTTCGGACGGCATGTTTTTTTATCGTGCTTTGGGCAGTATCTGTCACAGGTTTCTTGCGATTGGCGGCACGTGGTTATGCCGTTGTGCGTTTGGCGGCGTTGTTGAGATACCGTCCTTTGGGGTCGAGCGCGCTCTCTTGTACAAATGGTGCTATCAATCTTACTTTTCTTCGCTGACATTGCTTTGCATGTCTTTCATCATTGCATTTCGGTGTATACATAACTACGTAACTGTCTTTACACCTCAACAAAAGGGCTGGTCGATTTAACATGTTGTGCTGTGCTTGCTTTTTCGGTATTTGCATATGTGTTTTGGAGTAAAATCACGTGTAGCTATTCCATTTATTCATATAACAAACACAAACGCCATTAGAATGAATGAAGAGTTTTTAACCATGCATAGCACATGAATGTAAACTTCTGAAAGTCATAAAACCTATTCAGCTTGCAGTTAATTTGTTTTACTTCACGACGACGTATGGGTTGAGTATGATATTCCTCAATAGTTTATCAAACGAAGAAAGTCGTTTTTAAAACAATTAAAAAAAGAGTATATATTGCTTTATTTAGTATCATGTATTTATTCCCTGTTATGTACGTTTAATAGAATTGGTATTTACACCACAACGCATTGTCTAACGCACAGGTGATCACATAAATGCTTTATTATTTTTCAATGTGAAGCCATTTGCAAGTACGGTTCGCGTTTCTTTTCAGATAGTGCTGCAATCCTTGGGTGTGACTTCGATAATAAAACGTTATGCCATTGGTCCAACGTTTTAATATCAGACGCTATTGATTGGTCAATACAACCGTCTGATCATACCCAAATTCTTTCCGATCACAAATCAAGTTCAGGTGAGAACAATCACATACTAGTTGAGTCTAAACGCAATTAAGCAAAATCTTAGTATAATGATATCACACTGGCAAAATAATTCAGTGATCGAAAGTTCACTTTTAACATACTACACGTTATTCATTTTTCCCCGAGGTCCAATGCAATTGTGCTTCAATATGGGCACTAAAGACCCAGCTCTGTCTTTGGAGCGGGCGGCTGCTCATTCTCACCCCCATCCCCCGCAACCCAACTTAAGTGTTTTCTTCTAGTGATGACCATATGGTCGAATCCCGTTTATTCCCGTTGCACTCAATACAGATTTATTAAACAATAATGAGAAGTTGTCCCCTTAGGAATGCATATGCGTAGCATTAACCAATATTCAAATGATGCCGGACTAGTATTTGTTTGAAAGTCCATATGAGACATAAATAATATAAAAAGAAAAGACAAACCAGCAACAAATACCTATATTATATTTCAGGATCATTCATAATTCTTAACAAAACATCGGCAGTGCCAAAGGGAGCTAAAGCAGTGTTGAAAAGTGCCGAGCTGCCTCCGTCGACCGGCGACTGCCTTCAGTTCTGGTACATCGCAAAAGGCGTCGATATAGGGGAGATAACCGTATACATTCACACTGATACCAATACCAAGACTCGGGTCTGGTCGCTTGGAAACGGTCACGTTACTGGATGGGAGCTAGGCAACGCAACTTTGAAATCCGAAAACTCACATTTCCATGTAAGACAAAGTACGATTTGTTATTTCTGCATTGAGATGTAAACATGGATGTCAATTGACCAAACTATAAGATGTGTTTGACAGTTGAACCTTTCAGGATGCTACGATTACAATATTTGACGCACATGTCGGACACTGTTAACACTGTTGAACGGACTTTAACCTATATATGCATAGGTATAAATACCATAAAAAATGGTCCATTGCTTAATAGAAGTGGTATAGCAACTCAATAACAATCAATAGTTAAACAAGAATCAAATGCATATCATGCGAGTTTAGAAAATAGAACCGTGTTACCAGAAAAATTAAAGTTCGTTTACGTTCAAACTGTAAAGGCAAAGTACACAATTGCCATAAAACGTGTGCGCAAGATTAATATCATATCAATCTATTATCGTATTTTTCAGGTTTCCTTTGAAGGCGTGATAGGCGATGGTATATCCGGGTACTTAGCACTGGACGACATCACCATGGTTAACGGAGACTGTGTTCTTCCGGTCCACCACAGTAACACAGCCGCACTCATCGGCTGAGGCGTAGATTGATATTGCAATGTAACCTGTTTGATAATATAATGTACACACAGTGTTTCAAGATTTGAACATGTATTAATTTATATTTCCATATACTGATAATAATTTGATATGAATACACACAGTGAACCACTTCCTTAAGGTGGAAATTATTCCTTCTACAATAAAAAAATACTGGCAAACAGTGTATAATAGGGGTATTCCACTTCGACCCGATTCCCCACGATTTGTCCCGATTTCCAATATTTTGTGGTCGGGGACATTTGTAGCTCAATTGGCGAAGGTACTAACTCATTCCTAACTAGTTGTGGGCCAGTCGTAAGTGATTCCTGCAACTCGTGAGCTCCCGAAAAATCGTGGCCAGATTTTAAACGTGTTAAAAATTTGGCCAGGACCTCCAAGACTGAATTTAATCGCAGTTGACTCCTAACAGCATCGTAGTGTGTTCTTGGGCGTCGTAATGGAATCGTAGGTAATTCGTGACTCAATCGGGAAATCGATGATCACGTAAACTGTCTACGAATCAGCTACGACTTTGTCAAGACTCTCACGAGTTCACCCCGAGAGAGTTGTGAGCCCGCTAAGATTATTGCGATTTAGATCAATATCAATAGATATTGGCGCCTCATTCATGGGTGCATTCGGTGAGGTCCTAGCTTAGTCGTGACCGATCTGCATCGTTCGTAGTACAGTCGCAGTAGATTCTTACACAACGTAGTGAAGTCGCGACCCTATTCGCAAGACTTCAACCGAACCCCACGATTCGTCGTAACTCAATCGCATCAGTGTCCGACTGTCATAACTGAATCATAGACTATCACGAGTCTTCCCGAATCAATAAATGTGATAAATCGTAGCGAATCGTGGGCTTGTTTTCGTAGTGGAATATGGCCATAACACAATAATAATTCGTGATTATTAACAAGAAAGTTTTCAGATTTACAACTGCCCTTTAATTATGGTTACAATGTTCAAACACAATAAAAAAAAAACACATACGAAACGGTATACACTATATCGAGCAAATGTCGCGCGTCGTATCGTGCGTCGAGCAAATGTCGCGTGTCGACCTAGGGAATTTTAAGTCGACAGGCGACATTTGAGGGACATTTGCTCGATATAGTGACGAGTGTCATATCGCATGTCGCGCGTCGTATCTTGCGTCGCTCAAATGTCGACTGTCGCGCTCTGAGAAACATGAATCAATGGTATTACATATTTTGCCGTTAATTATAATCATATAATATAGAGTTATTTTAGTAATGGTCATTATAATAGTTTATCCGACATATAAAGGGCTTGCAGTTCTAGTTGGACACATTATACACATTAATTTGTATATGCATCTGACTAATTTGCTTTAAAATAATAGTATCTTTAATTAATCTTCTATTATGTGTTACGATCTTTAAATAATAAACACCGACGAATATACTTGCAAAAACACAGGATCCTATGAGGATACAAGAACAATAAGAAATAAGTATATATATGAGAAAGAATTTGTTCAAAGAGTTTAAACAATAAGTATTAAATACCCAAGCGCTTTCGACTATAAGTCTTCGTTAGGGATGTACGGAGATTTGAGTTTACGATTCATCAGTGCGAATGCACAATCGCACAATTGTCTTTGTGCCTTTCTGCTGAATTAAACCATGTGCTTAAGACTGGCGACCGCGATGTTTATGATATCGATGAAATTGTAAAAACTGAAGTTAACTTTTAGGCATTCAGTATTGTTTTTTATTGATATGTGTGGTTTTATTTTCGTTTGAATTTATTTACGCTTATTAAAATTTTATCATAGACTGACGCCCGTGATGTTCATTATTTCGATGTAATAATAAAATAATAAAATTTGCAGTGAACGTTTTAAATTCAGTTTTCTCATTATACAAATGTACGCTGTTGTTTCATTACAAAATTACAGTTGGTTCATTCCGTTGTGTTTGCTCATTTCCGCAACCTTTCTGTCGTCGAAAAGTCATAATACTTCTTTAAGTTTATTGCCAAATTCAGTATGAACATATTTTGATGAAATATTTATTACAATATTGTTTATATGTTCGTAAAATATAAATTGCCTTTTCGTTCACGAAAAGCCCTTTCCGCGGAAATGGTCACATTCTGTTCTACAATCATATCTCTCTCGATAATATGAATGGAGCACTAGTGCCTCTTATTGTGTATAATATCTCTGCTTATTCGGCATCTGATGCTATTTTGTAAAATTATGTTCAAAGCATTTAAATATTATTTGCCTTATCGTGCCTCGATTCGGCATGGACGCTTTTACTGAGTATTATAGAGAAATCTGCTTACATTTTATTGGTACGAAATGCGGAGAAACTAATTGATAAAAAAGACGCTATTTCCGAGACTTCATAAACTATGTACAAAGTAAATAACGTGACATCACAACGTGGAAATATTTTGTTAATGGATTTCCAAGAAACGAATATTCCCTAGAAAACACAATGGAAAAGTGGTAGACCCTTTTTAGAATAAACGTATGCTGGTTGTTCACCATTTATTTTAATTATTGATTATTCTATTAACCACAGTATGACAATGATCATTCTTCACATGGCAGTCTCAATTTAGTTTGCACAGCCGTAGCTAAAACGACTTCAGTTGCAGTTCAAAAGCACATTAAAAATTATAATTTAAGTTATCATAAAACATTAGTCAAATACTTTGCTACAAATGCTTAATTATATTACTCTCGATAACGTCACTTCAGAGAGAAAAATGCAAATTTTTTGTGCAGGGAAGGGGACAAATTTCGGTATAAACCATAAAAAAAACTCTGGAAATTACTTGCCCAGATGCACGTCTCGAGAATTCACCCAGAAAAATAAATAGCAAAAGTTGGTCGTCTGGCTAGGTTTATCAGTGAATTTCTCAATTCATCTGCTAGAGACCACTGTTTACACATTGATGCGCCGTGATAATACTTTTAATGCAGTACCTGAAATTAACGTGTATTCTTCAAGTAGTTTTAACAATATAATGGTGACAGTTACATCAGAAAGGATAGACACACTAAAGAAGATGGCATGGTTATGTGGAAACACAAACATATCGAATACTGGTTTATATAAGCAGTAAAAAATATTATAAAAAGTTCATGCAAATTTTAAGTGAAACGTGAATGTTGTATTTCTCAAGGGATTTTTTTTATTTCATAATGTTACAGCGCTTGTCTAATAAAATCAAGAGCATTTCAAATTACAAAAACATGATGCATGTAGCGCGATTTTGATTTGTTATAAGTAAGTTTAAGATACTCATGACATGCATTTTTGGCATGCCATTTTTTCTGGGCTCTCTTTAGCTGGGGAACACGTTTCCATCCCAGCACCTTTTATATAAAGTCTTCCATAGTCATGACAGATACATTTCACGTCATAATCCAATGATTTTTTAAGTTGATGGAAGTCGATGCATATAAATGTACAGTTACGTCAGACTAAAGTAATTTCGCGACATATGTTATGCAATCAAATTGGCAAATTCGTAGAAAAATGCAAGAAATGAACTTTTAAATTGCATACAATAGGAGTAAAGTTAGAATGGTCTCAACTCATGACATTTAAAGCAGTACTCACACTGGACTAAACTCTCTTTGAGCCAACCAGTTTTCTTTGTCAGCCTGAGCAAATAGGTAAGCAAATAAAGAAAATTAATATTGCAATATTTTGTAATGATAACATAGCACATATCATAACGTATCATCATGTAACATACATTTGTCAGTATAGCAAGTAATGACAATCGTACATGAAATAACAATTTTCATAGTTATAGTCATAACTTAGAAAAGTTTTTATGATTTTAGCATTTTCACAATCAGAAACGACCAAGATCAAAGTAGAAGACGTCTTAGGTCACTGACGGCCATGACCATGCCTGCCAAAAATAATATGACCTTTATCATAAATTGTTAGGTGTATAACGTTTGATAAGAGACACAGGTCTAGAAAAACAAAGATAAATACTTTGACATACATGATGTTTATAACAAACCATAACTATTGCGGGCATCGTCCAAGCTCGCTGCTTAGCATGTAACTGTGCATACTATTACAGCGTTTAGTCTTACTGTAATAGGGATTAGATAACATTGCAGTGTGGGTACATTGCTTTCTATGAAATCTATTTGAGATATTTATCAGTAACATACCAAATCTAAGTATGTTAATGTAAGGAATAATTGCAATGGTTATCTCTTTTGCGCATTCTTTGAGTCATATATAAGCTATGCTCTGATTGGTCAGCACAATTGAAACGACGGATAAAATTTGTTTATTAATAAACCATTTTCGCTTTTAAGCAACATTTGCGATTAGCTTCAATTACAAATGTATTCGAAGCTATTTAAGGACAAACTTTAATGAACTTTAATGTTACTACTAGATGCATACATAACAGAAACATGTAAAACATTAAGAAAATACCTTATTTAAATTAATATACCCAAATTGCTTATTTTATTAATAATTATTTCTTTGCACTTTCGACCTACTTCAGTTTCGACCCAGAAAATAGTGATAGACCAATGTTAAAACAATGATGTGAACATGGAGTTGTACATGTTCCATCATTATAAATGAACATTTGCTGTAATGGAGTGTTTTGATCGTGTTTTGTCCGCTTTCATAACGGGTACATTCTAGATGGATATTAACCACCACAGCTTGAATTTACCTGTGTTGTTACGAATCATAAAAAAAACAGCAAAATGTCTTCACGTGTGTTAATTAATTGATATTTTAAACACTTTATATAACACTGCAGAAATATAATATATTCTACAGAGTCGGTAGGGTCATGGTCAAGGTCTATATGACTTTATATTAACAATGGGTATAATGTTGTAATAAGATGCCTTACATGAAGGGGAATGAGTTCAAGGTTATTGAGGTGTTAGGTATGTTTGACAAATGAGGAAAATACTAAATCACTTGATTTCAATAAAGTGCAAGCTTTTGTTTTAATTCTCTTGCCTCGATGTTCCGATCATAATCAAGTTTGTTGATTAGGTTTGACTCCAGCATAGATTGATATGACGGGTTTAAAGGCAACTCAGTTTGTTAATACACTTAAGCAATACACTTTGCACAATATTGCATAAAGGTGGGTCACAATTTTAATAGCAAACACATTAATTCCCATTTACTTGATAACAACATAAGTTGTTTGTCATTGGACCCTAGCTTAAACACAGGACTTAAAATAGAGCGGTTTTCCTGGCCATTTTGGCAAATAAAAGTCTGGTTTAATTGGGATTTGTTTAAATTGATTTAAGTACTGAATGATTAAATATTTATGATCTCTTCTATGATGATACCTCTATACTTAAGGGAAACATAATTTATTTGCAATATCACTATGTAAACAGCAAAACTAAAAAATATTTATAACTATCCCCTTAAAATGATTTTCATGTGACGATACCAGATATATTGTTTGTGTTTGTTCCGTGATTTATTTGTTCTTCTAAATATTGTTTGAGTCGTGGGCCCAGTTTATTCATGCTTCTAGTGTCTTCGGTAAATATTTTTGAGACGTTTTAAGTGTTCTCCGCGTGCATCAATGATGTAAGAGTTTACTTTTACTATTGTTTTATTGCATTTGTGTGATTTAATAGGAAACTTAATAAATCAGACATGAAACAGGTTGCAAAATGATTTCTCAATATAACATTAAAGTGTTTGTCATTTAGTTCAAATTTTCAAGGTTGAAATACTCTTGGTTGCTTAAAAAAACTTGAATGTTAGAATTATTAATATTTGTCTCACTTTCTTAATATAGAAGTGAATATCCGCGAGTACATGCATGCTGCTAAATAACAATTGCATTTTGCTTTGTTGCCTTTAGTACAAAATAAATGCTTCTTCATTTTGTCTGTTTGCTTTATAAATACACCAGTTAGATCAATATTGCTTGCATAGGTCGTTGTAATGTTTACTCGATGTATGTAAATTATTTTTTCTTGCGAGTAAATGATAATGCATCATTTCTGTTAAATTTGTGCATTTGGCTTGTTTCTGTATTTATATTTCTATGAATAAACTGATTTATCACATTATAGGGAACCAATAAGGATTATGCTTTCTAGCGCAAATCAATAAACAGGAAGACAACAGATTGAAGCGCTTCTGACATATGCCACAAACATTTCGCAATTAATCTTCTCAGAATTCTAAATCAAATATTTTCAACGTATAATCGCCATTGTAAGTAACTGTCAAATACGATAACCGGCCAGATGGACTGAAGCACCTATGAACCATAGCCCAAGAATTATCAGAATTTAACGAGACTTATATTGCTGTTATTTGGTTCACCCACTAGTCTGAAATGCAAATTGAGTTGGCCATTTTGTTCACCAACCCCTGTTTTGCCCGCAACAGAGGCAGTTGTTCTTTTGGGTCAGTCATTTTATAATTTTGTTTGGGGTAGTTATTTTTGTAATAACCTCTACCACGACCTCTATTTTGATAGTTAGGTGCCTGGTAGTATGGTCTTTGCTGGAGGCCTATTGTTGGGCAAAGCAGATAGCACTTGGTCCAATCTTTGAGTAAGAGCGTTATACTGTTTGTCCACTCTTAACTCAAGAGATCTCAACCGACACTCAATGTCAGTGGAATCGGCTGACACAGCAATCTGCTGTACTCTTTTAATTTGTGAACCAGTCTTGGTTGCACCTGTGTGAGGGTTTAAGGACATTTCATGTTCTACAACCCTGATTTCCCTTATTTAATGTTCAAAGGAAAGAACATTGTCAAACTTATGTCTAGTCTGGGACTAGTTTCTCAGCGTGAAGGGAAGTTCAAAATTTGCATGTAAGCATTTTATTTCTAGCATCTGAACTCATATTTATTGATTGTCAAATCAAATCAAATCAATATTTATTTATTGTCGGTATGATATGCATCATGTTGTTGGGCAAAGTTTTGTAGATTGTGATGAGTTTGACAAAATTTATTTCAATCGACAGGCAAAAGCAGTCACAGACTCATCTGAATGCTGAGAAGCATTAAAAAATTCTTGCGTAACATTATTTTTGTCAAATGTTGTACCAAACAAAGAGTTAAATTTCAACAGAATACTGTCTAATGATGCATTTTCACCTGCTGAGATCAGTGTTTGACGGGCTGACCCTCTGATTGAACGTCTTACTGCTTGAAGAACATTGGATGGTAACAAATTCTTATCATTCATTAGACATTTAACCTCAAACAACCATTCCTTAAAAGAAACCTCACCCTTAGGACAGGGCTCCTCACCAGAAAAGAAAGGCAACTTTGGTACATTACCATAAACATGCGCGAATTCAAAATGTGAGACATTTTGTAGACTAGCACTGGGCTGATCAGAAAGGACTGCCTGCTCAAATTTAAATGTTTTTGGAATAGCAGATGGCTTTTTCTCAACCTTATCAAAGGGAGTTGAAGTAACATGAATACTCTTCGCAATGTCTGGATTTGTTTCCGGCATAAGTACCTTATAACCCGAAGCAATCAATTTATTAATCATATCTTGTTCAGGCATTTCAACAGTAATGAAATTGGCACATTTAGCACATTCTATCTCTTCAGTGTCTGACATTGTTCAGACTTAAATCAATAAAATCAATCAATATAGAGACTATACAAAATAAAAATAACAGGGTATGTGCAAAATACTCTCTCACTGTGATAGTGCTTAAATAGTTAGCAGTTGTTAGTATAGTTTAACCTATATAAGTTAAGTACTAAATGTTTGACACAAGAATATTACAGAAAAATTTCAATTGATGTAAAATTATCACAAGTAAATTTCAAAAGAATTGAAATTATAATTAAAGCATTGTCAACTGGTGAGCAAGCTTAATACAGATATTTTAATATTTTGTTTTGACAATTAACAGTATTACACTATTATTTAAAAAAAATATATGCATACTTTATTCAAGCAAACTTTAACAAGCATACTCTTTTAAAATGTGAAGATATATTGTTTCTTATAAACTGATAAAATATTTACCTTCAAATTTTACGGGTCTGAATCAAACGCAGAAATTAGCGCAGACTGCAAAGTGCAGACTGCGTTATCAGGCCATTAAACGCAGACAATATAGACATCGTTGCAGACAATATAGATATCGTTGGAAAACGGAGACGAAATAAAAATAGAAGGCAAAAAGGGTGATATTAGAGATAATTACCGTATCATTAATTCTAAGGTTTTAATTAACAGTATATGTATGAAAGTGGTAAATGTCCAAACAATATTAAGACTTAAATTTTCGCTTTTAATCGCTAAAATGGCAGTATAAATATACACGTATTTAGATGTTTTGTATCAAGATGAAGACATAAATTAGCGTTGGCCCAAAATTTCTTTTAGCCAACCAGTTATATATAAAATAAGATGCAGTTTTCAACATAGAAATAATTATTATGGTACAAACGTGAGTTAATTATACATGTGAACTTAACAGTGGAGTAAGTTTTCCCAAATTTAAAATCCTGAAAATTAGGCTGGGGGTCTTAAAACCGAAGCCTCTGGAACCCAACAGGAATAAAGGGCAGAGACCCCCACCCCACCCAGAGCCCTTACAAATTGTTCTGTGTTATAGTCTTTCCAATTGCAATTCAGGTGAATACAACGAAATATAATATAAACCACATCGCCCGTATTACCGCATGTGTATTCGTCGTTGTATTTCTTCTATAAAAAAACTCCAAAAATAAATTTAAATCAGCGAAAAATAATGTACCCGAAAACGATAGTCCGAAAAAATGTACAAGTGTTTCACTTGAAAGAAAATTTGCATATCGTTTGATTGCAGAAAATAAAAATCAGCAACCTAGCAAATACCTAATAAATATACTATTTGGTTGACATCAATCTTTAAAGTGCATAGCTTGTGGGTAAAAACAACTTAATTATCATCTGTTAATTTCAAACGATAACGTCGATAATTGGCAGAAAGATGTAACAACATCAACATAGAACTAATTCTTTAATGACCATCCTTTAATTCAGATTGATAGTCGGTAGAAAGGTTGAAAGTTATCAGCTAAGAAATTATTTATTGTTGCGCTTCTTGTCATTTGTTTATCTTTAAATACGACGTTTGCCGTCGGCCGCTATGTTGTTGGCAGACGACAATAGTAACTGTGTCTGCACATGAATGGCCCAATAGTATGCGTGAGCGAACTCAATGTTGATTGGCCAGATACCACGTGCGCTTCAATAACAACAGGTCAAGCGATGTCTCATGTTCTGGTGCAGACCGGTTTTCGTTTATTGTTTAATTTGCGAACACTTTCAATGAAACAAAGACAAAACAATAGAAAACCAGTCTGGATTTAAATGGCGGAAATTTTCAATGAAATATTTCGAGATTTTAGCATTTTCGCAAATCAGAATTGTCTTGAGCCAACTTCTCAATATTTTCGCAAATGGCTCAAATGGCGAACGACGGCGCGATTGTTTTGATTGTATTAACATAATTATGTATGAAATATATTCATGTATAGTGTATGTACAGATTCAACGCAGCCCATATAGACATCGTCTCATATATATACACGTATTAAGATTTTCTGTATCAAGATGAAGATAAATTGTTTTTATGAGCACATGAGTAATTAAAAATGTACTAACATAGTTATATAAAATGTATGCATGCATAATGTATGAATAGATTGAACGTATTGTTGTTTTCAACGCAGACAATAAAGACATCGTTGCAAATTGCAGGCTGCGTTATCGGGCATAAAACGAGGCCAATATAGACATCGTTGCAGCCGATATAGATATCGTTGGAAAACGCAGACAATATAGAAATCGTTGGAAAACGCAGACAATATACAAATAGACTGAAGATGCAGCCAATATAGAGATAGCAGGCAAAAACTTATTACATTTGATGTTGTTTGTGACTAATTTTATTTTATCGAGATTTGCTAAGTGGGAATTTAAGGATGTACAATAAGCTGCCAATTATTACTTCTCTTTGAATTTCATCCCAAGAGACTCTTAATTATACCTGATATTTATTTGCTCAGATGACTTCAAAGCGAATTAAATTGCAATCTTAGGAATGGAATTTCGCACATATTGTTGCAAAAGTTTTTATATTTTAGCGAGTAACTCTTAGCCGTATATCTATATCGGATTTTTTTATCCATTTCATATCAGTGTTACTTGTAATATCAGTGCCGTCAGTGATCAGTGGGATATTAGGAATACGTGTTTTGTGTGTATAGTGTGTATAGTGCTTTTTCGTGCTTTTCAACAGTTTTTTGTGTGTGTTTAGTGCGATATTTGGAATACGTGTTTTGTGTAATTTGTGTTTCAGTTTTTTTGTGTGTTATTTATTGCGTATATTGTGCCTATAGTGTTTTCGTGTGCTTCAACAGTTTGTGTATATATTATAAGTTTGTGTTGTTCGTGAAAGTGTTAAAGAATGGCTTTGATTTTCTGACACAGTCAGGTGAAGTATATGCACCAGTACCTAAAATGTGATGACATTCTAACATTATCATTCTCCGGCTTCACAACGGTAGATCTTTGGGAGAAGAGACGATTTTCGAAATCGTGCCCTCCTGCAAGGTGAGTTAACGTTACCTGTTGTTGCTTTTGTGTATGAATGAAAAAACCATATTATTATGAAATATTCTTACATTTCATTGGAAACATATTATGGAATTTCGTCTTAAGATTTTGCTCTACACTTCATAATTGTATTTATACGGTCTAGATAGAAATAATACAAACAATAACTTACGTTGTATAGCTGACTGATATCAACTTTACACATTCCTTTATATATACAAAAAAATAAACATTAACATACTGTATAATTATAAATATAAATCCGTTCCAAAGTCGACAGTGTAATACAGCACAGAATGTACTGATGTTTTATTGTTAAAGTCGCACAACTTGTTTAGTTGTTCGTACTGGCATCTTAATAGGCATTTTATTAATATTGCAACTTAAACCAAAATTAATAGTTGAATTTGATGCTATCGTCACATTTGCAGGGGTGGTAGTTTGGGTGACATCTCATGACAACTCCCTTGTGTAACACGTTGACATTATATGTTAATTGGATCATAATTGAGATGAAGGCCCATGTACTAGTGTTGATGACATATGAACTGTTACTTGGGTAAAAAATGTTGAAGCTATTTTTTGCAATTTCTTTGTTACAATTAAATGTATAATAAATTACACTACACGAAAATTGACATTTTCAAATGAATGTAACCATAACAAGTTCGATATAAATTAATGCTTGGTTACTAGAAAACGGACATGTCGGTTCTATAAAAGATATACGCGAAAGATTCGACTTGTATCATTGCAACGCGAAATGCTTCAACATGGCGCCCGTTTGGCAAAACAATATTTTTTATATGGTTTTCTATGGTATTTTCTTTCTATGGCGATATTTGCTTTTATATTACTTCACTTTATCGGTCCCATGTAAAGAACGAGCCCTTTAGTATTGATGTTCAATCAAGAGTACCACACAAAGAAATGTAGATTGAATTTAAAATGTAACTTTATTGAAGATAAATTTACGATAAAATAAAGCAAAACGTAATATTATTAAGATTTGGTGCTTTAAAAAAATAATAGTTATAATAAATGTTGACTTAAATACTGAAATAATAGAAGATCTTCTGTTCCTCGCGCTTATCAACCTGATGCCTGCTACTGTATCTTATCACTATTGTATATATTACAAAACACCATCAGCGGCCGAGTACGTGAAAACATTAAGACCGATGTCCAATACAATGAGCATTCTATTAATGTGAATTTTTAGTACTTTTGTTACAATTTATATTACAAAATGATTTTTACATCAAGAGTGCAAAGAACTACTGTCTGACTGCTGTTATATCGGGACATTTATGGTGAAAAAAATTGGTAAAAATGAAAACGGTCCCGAGAAAAATCGGCCTCACAAGTTAAAACGGTCACTGTTAAAAATCGTATGTGCTAACAACCGCACACACATTGTTTTTAAATATGTTTATACTGAAGTGCTACCACAAGTATTCTCAAAACGTTAAGACATCACAAATTCTGTAAACGATTATGAATGGAAAATATGGGTAAATCTTAAGGTATTAAGTATCTGTAAGTGTTTATATTTAAAATATAATGATTTTCTATCTTGGTAAAAAATCCTGCCAAAATTACTTTAGATATGGGAACCAAAAGTGAATCTTTAGGTTCTCTTGTGTAATACATTTGCAGTTATTTCCTCATTCGTCAAGTTATTAACCGAAAAAAGTGTGCTGGTGTCGGAAATATTTTATATTTCTAATGGATATTTTCCTAAGTATTGTTTCAAATTATAATTGTGTTGATGTCCTGTATTGTCTGGGGCTAGTAAAACATTTATTATAATAAAAATTTGCATTTGATATATGTAAGACCCACTTATTGACTGAAATGATAATGTTGGTAACTTGGTAGTGATGTAATATATTTCTCATAGCTTGCCAAAAATATTTTGCTTTTAGTTTTGCAAAACCAACTTACAGACTGGCATTACCAGCTGATAATAATTGCCTCAAAAAAGTGCAATACCAAGTACACTACTTCTAGCGCGATTTCTGCCATCCACCTCACTCCCTCCGTGGACAATTTTTCGTGAGCGTGGAAAATCACCGCGATCGGAAGGTGTTTCCATCATGAAAGATCGCGTCGACAGTGGCTGAACACCGCGGGCGTTATCGCGAAATTGATCTCACGGTGGACCACCATGATCGCGATGGACCACCGCGGCCTCGGTGGCTCGCTGTGCAATACAGGTAAATGTGAATGAATATGTATATTATATGTGGTGGTGGATTTGTCTTAAATTTTGCTTGACTAACAGATACTTTCAACCCTTAGAAATGTGCAAGACCAATTAAATGTCTGTTTATGATGCTTGTGATGGCGGTGTCTTACAATTGGCTTGAACAGCTAATAAGTATTACCCATGAGAAGTGCAATACCAAGTAATTAATAAAATCATGATGTTGGTTGAGGTTGTGAGGTTGACCAGCTGATAGGTATTGTCTATGAGAGGTGCACTATCAAGTGATTGTCTAAAAGCATGAAATTGGTTGTGGTTTTGTCTTATATTTGGCTTGAACAGCTGATACCTATTGTCCATGAGAAGTGCAAGACCAAGATATCATTTGAAATAATGATGTTGGTGTTGGTGGTGTCTTATCTTTGGCTTAAACAGCTGATATATTTTGCCTGTGAGAAGTACACAACCAAGTAATTGTTTGAAATAGTGATGTTGGTGGTGATGGATTCTTATATTTGGCTTTTACAGCTGATATGTATTGCCCGTGAGAAGTGCAAGACCAACTATTTGTTTGCAATTATGATGTTGGTGGTGTTGGTTCTTCATCTTTGGCTTGAAAAGGTGATATGTATGGCCCATGAGAAGTGCATGACAGAGTAATTTATTAAACCATGATGTTGGATGAGGTCGAGTCTTATGTTAGGCTTGACCAGATGATACTTACTATCCGTGAGAAGTTCAATACTAAGTAATTGTCTAAAATAATGATGTTGGTTGAGGTTGTGTCTGTATTGACCAGCTGATACTTGCTATCCGTGAGAAGTTCAATACTAAGTAATTGTCTAAAATAATGATGTTGGTTGAGGTTGTGTCTGTATTGACCAGCTGATACTTACTATCCGTGAGAAGTGCACGACCAAGTAATTGTTTAAATAATGATGTAGTGGTGGTGGTGTCTTATCTTTGGCTTAAGCAGCTGATATGTATGGCCCGTGAGAAGTGCAATATCAATTTATTGTTTAAAATAATAATTTTGTTGGTGGTGGTGGTGTCTTATCTTTGGCTTGAACAGCTGATATGTATAGCATGTGAGAAGTGCAAGACCCGGTAATTGATACAATCATGATGTTGGTTGAGTTTGTATATTACAGTGGAGTTAGGGATTTTTTCCGGGATAAATCTCTTAATTATCCCTAAAAAATAACCCTCATTCAGCATATTTTTAGGGATCAATCCGTTTTTACCCCGTTTCATCCGAATTCATCTGTATTAGACCTTTTCCAGAGGTGTTCAGGGATAAATTGCGATGAATTAAGCCCTTTTAGGGATAAATTCATCGCAAGGGATGAATTCATCCCTTCAAGAGATGAATTCATCGCAATTCAGCGCAAGGGATGAATTCCTCTCTTCAATGGATTAATTAATCGCTACGCATGCGCAGTCGATGTCAGCGGGGAATACGGATGAAAAAGCGGAGTTATTCTCTGGCGTAAACGAGTAGGCGGGGCGAAGACAACTATTTTTAGATTAAGATTTAATTTGGTCGGTTAATGCAAAACACAATTTATTAATTGTCTACCAGTGCCCATTAAGGTATCATTGGCCATCGTGCACTGTTCTATTTTGATCAAAATTATGTCTTTGGTGAACACCCGGGCAGCCGAGGTGAATTTGAATATTTTCCTCTGAAAGGGCACATACTGTAAAACACACACGCAATTTATAAGCTGCATACAACATAGTGTTTCATAGCCTAAAATACACGTCGTTTGTAAACTTAACAAATAATGTGTTTGAAGTAACACCGAAGAATCGAAAACGAAACTGTGTGTGTTTTTAACACGGTACAAGTTGGATTATACGTAATATTTGACGTACTGCAACAAAGATTCGTGTCAGTGTGGCAACCGATATTTCAGTCAAGTGATAAAGATGACGCATCCTATCGTTATAATCTTATCTACGCATGTGCCGGTATGTGGTGTCACAGGCATACCAGCAAATGCTTAATCAAAATGGGGACATCCACATTGAAGAGAATGCGTGTGCGCCTCTATCGCAGATTTCAATTCAAAATGTTCATTGTCTTTCTAATATTATGTGTCTGTAATAAGTGAAAGCAAAATGTGTTTTATGTTTACAGTTAAATCTAAAAATTCTATATTTTATTTGGAAAATTTAATTAAGAAATAGATCTGTTTAGGAATATAGAGAACATTGCCTGGAAGATAGTTATTTTGTATTATCAAAATTCAATTGTGACGTTACGCCTTGGTCAGTTTCTAAGACAGGTCCAACGGACATGGTGATTACTTTGTCATTGTCTTACAAAATTGCATTTGCACAACTACGTTATGGAAATGTGCATGTAATTACAAAACTGAAAACAAGAATCCCGTTTCACGATGTTACTAGAAATGCGCACTAAACCAATACATCTTTATGTCAAACACAAGTGGGCAGATCGACATTCTTAATAATAACGGAACGTTGCTTCGTGAGATCAATATAAGCTCAGACATAAAAGAGTTTGCACAATCGTTATTAAGTTTTTGTAGTTTTAATGCGCATAATCGTGTGTTAATAATTTCAAATGGTTTGAAGGAAACATTAACGGCATTGAACTTAAATGGAGAGAAAGTATTTGAATATAAACACAAAGATCTAATTGACGCACGTCAAATTGCCGTTGATCCTTGTGGAAATGTGTATGTGACCTCCTATCTTAATAGCAGACATCAAATCAGTCCTAGTGGACAATGTATAAGATCTCTCCCTTTCGGTAATGAAATAAAATATCCGTTTGGTATATGTTTCAATAACACGTTTGATAAAATTGCTATGAGTGGTGGAGATAAATCCTTCAGTCCATATCTGCGAGTTTATAAATTTACTTGATCAATGTCATGGCTTATACCCATAATTAACATTCACATAAATTCAAAACCCACGATCGAACGTATAAACGCATGTACCTGATAAATTGCACGCGTTTTGGATTGTGCATTTAAATGGTTTGGAATGAGTAAATGTATTTGATTTATGTTAATAATATTACATTTCGAGATTTTGCACTAGTATAAAAATTCTGTTTGTAAACTTAGTGAATTGTTAATGAATTGCAGCTAACATAAATAATGTAATGTTTAATGCTTTGCATTGACCGTTCCAAGGCGGTGACCCCAGCTTTATTCATATTTTGTGTTTATGTTGGTTTGTATTGTGCTGTATTGTGCTGTTTTGTACTGTTTGGGCAATCGGTCACTTGCCTTAAATAAAGGACCAACTAATTGCTTTTAATGCAAATTCAATACTGCTCCAGCGACCAATTGCCCAAACAGTACAAAACAGCACAATACAAACCAAAATATGAATAAAGCTGGGGTCACCGCTTTATGCTACATGTTCATGCAAATCGTTTAACTGTTTATTCTCAATTCTGTACCGCGTGTGTAAGACGCACACGGAAAAATGTTTACGGCACTAACGTGGAAATATAAGCGTTGACTGAAACTAAGTCTCTCATAAGCATGTTGTTGATTTTGTTCAATTAATATTTTGGTTATGTTGCCTGAGATGAGTAATTGAGGAGTGTGCAATAGTTTTTAATTTGGACAATACAAACCGATGCTCTAAACTGTAAGTGTGGTAATCGTGTATAATAACTGGAATGTATGTGGCCATCGAATATTGCTCAATGAATGCGAATTTGATAAACTTAATATGCAAAAATTTGTAAGCGTTTGGTTGCACTGTCGGGCCGACGGCTAGAAAATGTGCATGACGGCCGATAACAGCTTCCTGTTGGATGGGTGTCCATGCTTGCAACAATAATCAAACAAATAAATTGTTATGATAAACTAACACAACGAAAACTGAAAAACTAGCATGATTTCATAGGTTTGAAATGTTTTATATTGAACTTATACCGATAATCATAAAATACTTTCAAACTTCTTATAGCAGACACAAAACGATATGATAAAGTACTGTTGAAATTATTTACAGGGTGAGAAGCCTGTGTATAGACTGTGGCTCTGATAATCCAAAGAAAATGGTATAAATAAAAACGCATTTCCTACATGATGCATGATGATAAAATACTTATATAACGACATTCAAATTTAAGTGAATTCCAACATTGCCGAGAAATCTAAAAATACAATCAGTATTGAGATTATTCTATACATAGGAGTTTAACGGACCCGATGTTCAAAGTATCAAACATATTTATATTCAAAAGAGCTCGATTCACTAAAGTAGTCAATTCAAATGTGCGTGGATAAATGCTGGGTCAAAATTACGTTTAAGCACGCGAAGATAATGATGTTAATCTTTTGTGGAATCAACAGTGTCTGATTACATTAATCGATTCAGAAGTCAACAATATGAAAATAAATTTAGCATAATACTTAACTTAACATAATAATTAACTTTTTTAATTTCACAAATATTGTTTATGTTTTTTAACTTAGAAACTATAATCAGCGAGAATGCACAATTAATCTTTTTTATTTTATTCATGGTAACTCAAAGCTGAAGTCCTGATAGAAAGGTTTAATTCTTAACGCCGATTGTTGGGAGCATACTGCTTATTCTTGGTTAAATACACGTTAAATTATATATTTTGGTATAACATTAAAAGTTATTTATATTTATTTATTTAAATCGAAGGTCAATTACACATAAGACATAAACTATGTATCACAGATTTAAAAGAATTAAGAATAGGCTGATTCAAATTTCACAATTTAAGATCATTAAATAAAACGCCGTTACTGCATGCATACCTTTAACAATACGGAAGTTTTGTAACTGAAGTACGTTCATACACGGAGTGTATATTGATAGGAGATGAATCGAGTATTTGACCCTTAATCTAGTTTATTCAATCTTATGCAAAAATAATCATCCGATTTTATTGGTTTATACGTTACCTTGTTGCTTATTAATTCCTCTTTCAAAAAATATAACTTTAAGTATATTCCCGTTGTTATTAATGGATTTATAACGAGTTTAACACAAATAAACATGTTATGTTTTACAAGCGCGCGTTAAACAGTGTCGTAACTGACTCACATGACGGGTAACTATTGATCTTTTATAATTAGCTTACATCGAATCTCCGAGGTTATACATTGTGATATACCCACTTAACGTCTTTTTTTATATTATAGTTTCATTTCTCGGTCGATTTATATACCAAATTATATACCATTAGAAAGCCTGCGTTACGTTGTTTTCAGATATATAAATATAAATTAAGACTTTCTTCTGATTTTGGCAGCCCGGCGAGTTATAACTTTAACTTGTGCAAATATCATACCGCTGCAGCGTGAGAATTGCAAGACTGTGAATTTCTTAAGATAAACCGGAAGTCTTGCATTTCTCACGTTACCCCCGTGGGACTTACAAACCTGCTGTATAGTTTAGAATTTTAATTTCATCAATAAGTTAAACTCACTCACTAAGCCAGATGAACTTTTATGTTTAAATGAGCTACCGCACGCTCGAGTTTAAGCAATTACATCACTGGCATTATACCGTAATCTTAAAACTGGTTGATAATGAATGCATGCCTGATATTTTCAAAGTTCTTTTCTAAACAATATCACTGATATTGATATTGTTAACGAATTGCTAAGTTAGTTTATAAGTACCTTTCGTTTTATGAAAGTCTGGTATTTGTCTGTGATATTGTTTTATATCACTAAAGTAATCGATGATGAACGTTTATGTTTTTCCTCGACTTAATTATCAAAGCTATTCCCAGGCAAGTGCCGCTTAGTTTAAATTGTGTCAAACATTCCAATACCTAAATATCAGGGATACAATAAGTATGAAAATGATATCTGTGTTCAGATAACTTCTATAAAAAGAACAAAAACAATATGGGATAAGGTGGTTTAATTTAATGTTTAATATAAAAATAGACAAGAGGAAGATTAACACAATGGAAACAAACTAGCAGTAGAAACAAAAGCAATAACTTTTCGTACCGTGGTAGAAATACGTTCATTTTGATATGAATACTGAATGAACATTGTATTAATTTATACAACATTAATGAATAAATTGAATATACAACTAGGACGTACACCATACTTCTTCTTCTCCTTCGTTTGATACAGCGCTCCTTCTAAATAGAAGACTTTGTGAAGGCGCCAATTAGTAAATGGGTGAAACAAAAATTTATCATAAACAGAAAATTAAGCTGTTTAAAGGTATTGTTATATAATTCCATGCATTTGAATGAAACATTTCAAAATGAAGTTGAAAATGACTACAATTAAATAATTAAAAAGAAGCATGAAACCTTATATTTAGAGGATAATACACTACACGGATGAGCCGGGCCGGGCAGTGATAATCGGCCCGCAGGGAGCATAACGGCCCGAGGGCCGTTTGCGACCTGGGGCCGATTATCACTGCCCGGCACGGCTCAGCCGTGTATTAACGTCTATAATATATATCTTACTTTTATACTAAATTATAGATGGACCAAGGGGTTGAGTCATAAAATCATACTATTTTGGTCCTTCACTAAAATTTATGAAGAACCAGCTTTTCGTACTAACATTTTCTTTGAATTGATTACGCAATTTATGACGTATCTCATGTGACGTAATTTAAATGACGAAACTAGCTAGACGCTTTGGAATTAAGGACAACAACAAATCGGACTTGGAGTGTTTTTCTTTAACAGTTAAATATTTTTTAAGCATTGAACGATTAGTGTGTGTGTTTACGAGGAATTATTATAATATTATGAATGTGAATAACAGTGTAATGATATGAAACTGGTGAAACTGCATTTTCGATTTCGTTAAAATGTCGAATAAAGCGATGTTTTGTTGAAAAATTGATGGATTAAATTTAAGAAAAGTGTAAGTGAATTGTTCTTTAACTGTTCGAATGAATTCGATGTTGAATTAAAAGGGTAATTTCTTTGATGAATAAGTCGTTCCTTTGTCAGTCGATCAAAGAATGTCTATCCACAAAGAATTGTCTGCTTACATCCAGTGCTTTAAAATGGAAGAGATGGATTGCGATGAAGAAATGTGTTCAGAATTTTAACTCGTCATGGAAGCAAATTAAACTTTACGAAAATAAACATGGTTATTACACAACTTCGGTGAGTAGAACAATAACCTAGATGTTTTACTTTTTTATGGCTAAGACTGGATGTGGACGCCATTTTTCCCAGTTGAACGTCACGCGCACACATTCTGAGGGCCGAATATAAATAATCGGCCCTAGGGCCGAATATTAATAATGACTCCGCAATGGTGATAATGGCGTGAACAACTGTACAAATTTGTTACTATATATAGTAAGGTATGTATTATTAACTGATGGAAGACACAAAATGAAATGAAGTCCCCATATTAATTTTGAACAACTTACCACCAACCGAACAATAAAAAGAGAACCTAATTTTTAGATAAAAATAAGGTGATTAAAAACCCGATGCTTTCATTTAATTTTAAATGAGAAAAAAAGAAAACAACACATTATATATAATAAATTATACGATTCGTAATTTTGAGTGAGCATTATCAAAAATAAAACATTACAAAAGATGTTTGTTAATCATATGAAATGAAACTGCAGAGACAATGTCATAAGATAAGAGGACAAAACTAAATACAGTTATCACACCTGGGATCGTTCAATATAAAAAAAAATAAATAAGGTTATTAAACCGTTTAACAGTACACAAACACACTTATCATTAAGGAAATCAAAACATGTGTTTCCAAAAGTGAAAAAACAAAACAATGCACATTTAGACCATTAAAACATTCTAACCCAATGACTTTTTTTTTCAAAATTGCTTTATATCACCTAAAATTACATTTTTCCACGATATTATATTGATTGGATATTTTACCAATCCTCACATCTGACATAATGCAATGACTGAGATTTTTTTTATATACATGTAATTACTCGTCTGGAAAAGGACAATTTAAATGGCAACACTTTTTTTAAATAATAACGTGCGGATGTTAAAATTTTGATCAAACGAGAAACAGACATAAAAGGGATATTGGACATTTTCTATTAAAACAAATACAAAAACATGACGGTTAATTTGTTAAATACTTACACAAAACACACACTTTTATAATGCTTGACAGGTCAAAATATAAAGATCATCGCATATATGTACAACATTTGAAACTCCACATGACACACCTACCGATAAAAAAGTACTTACTGATTTTTTAAATAAACTAAACATTAACATAAATGCGTAGACTTCCTACCTGTTATGGTATTGTGATGTTTCGCTTTTTTCCCGAAATACATAATTATTTTTTAAACCACTATGGATACATCTCACAATTTAAGCATGTTCAAATCAAACAAAAAAAAGAAAGAAATGACAAACATAGGTATTGTAACATAAGCGTTTGTGAACATATACATAATATTATATAATAATAATAATTCTGCATTACAAATGGTACAAACAAATGATAGCTTTAATATAAAATTGTTGATAATGCCTAAAAATAGTACTGAAAGCAAAATCATGTGGAAAACATTTAAAACACATTTATTCAATACTATTGATGTCAGCTGATGATATTTCTAAACAGCTCAAACATATACTTGATGACACAATAAATACAACAATGTACCAAGAGACCTAACATTGATCATTATGGTTTTAAATGAGGACACAGAGATTTTCATCAACTAGACCTTCATTACCCAAACCGAAAGGAGCCGTATTCATCAATAATAAAATAAAACTCAAACTCACACTTTGACTCAGACTGAGACTTACAAAAGACAGACTCATGATTGGTATTCACGAACGCTTTTGAAATATACTTCAATATGATTGTGTTTTTATGACCCCACGACTAGGCAGTTAAAGACAGCTAAACAAAGCGTAAGAATGCTCCAGATTGGACCGAGCCAGCAGAAATAGTTTTAAATGCGCTGGTTCGGTACCACTGGAGCCTTTTATTTAGCGAGTATAAGGGGATCGAAGCCGAACAGATTTCGGTTATTCGAAAAAAATGGGACGATGTGGCAAGCATCATATCATTGTAAATAATGTAACTATGTTATTTGTGTACATGCCTTATACTTTTAATGTCTTATTTAATAGCATTCGATTGGATTTTCTACAAACGCCGCGTAATGCAAAATGTAAATAAGGGGTCATTAAGGGGATGTGATTCGATGTTTAAAATATCTACAAGAAACTTACTATATCTTGCGTTTGTAAAATTGAAAGTCATTGTTGAGTTACATTTCAAATTTTCATATCCATTATTAAGAAATGAAGTGCTTGCAATTCGGTCATTATATAGGTAACATGGTCCATCCGAGACAATCTTGAGATAAGATGATTGTTTACTATGCTGTTATTTTAAGTAAGTGACCAATTGACTATGCAACAACATACACGCACGCACACACGCACACACACAAGGCAAAATAGACATTAGACTCATTACATCGCAATTCAAATAAGATAAACAAAAACATTTGTAAGAAAATAATACACCGCGTTTGTTTTCATTTAGCATCATATATAAAGAGAAACTTAAACTTTCTGGCAACAAGTCAAAACACAAAAACACACCTTATCGAACGTAACATAATCACTGTTAATAATAATTGTCATTGAAATGTATTAACTATCAAAAGCAATCTACTATTTTAAAAGTATGTACACATACATTAAAAAACACACAAAAGAAAATACACGTTCTTCTGAATATCACAAAAGACAGTCGAATATGTTCAGTCAGTTTTACGTAGGGAATTCTGGTTCTTAAGCTTAATAATATAGCAATTCGCATTAACAAAGTTTTAATAACATTATTCACGTTTCGCAAGAATCTAGTATCAATATTTTTGTTGAATCTACATAGATGTCAACTAGGTGTTCATGCATGTCTTAGTCTTGTTTTCGATGGGTTTCAGATACAAAAGCTTACGTAACATGTTCCGTGGAGCAGGCATCTGTTTGCATCTGGCATGTCCAATTGGGGCTACGTACTCAGTAGAGACCACGTAGTTAACCATCGTCAGAATCCTCTGAATGTCGTCACTGAACATGCAAAGCATGTAATTCGGGGTTAGTTGTAAGCATGTGTGCAAGTAAAAATAAGGCAGATTTTCAAGGAATATTATGTCAGTTTATGTAAACATTTTCAGAAGAGTTCAAATACCATTTTTTCAATCTCATTTGATCTATTTTCAGTAATTCTATGAATATTATTGTTTGCAATACAATTACAGTGATGAACCATAGATTCCTGGAGACGATGTTGGTGAATTAACACCATAAACGAATCAAATAATTATACATTTTATTGAAGTTTTAACAAGAAAACATGTTGAATAATTGTGGAATACGAATTACTTTTAAGGATATCCGTTTGCAAAGTTAACATACATGCAGATGCATTAATGACAGAGTTTTTTGACTTGGAAACTCACATATGAGCACGTTTTCTAAGCTGGTCACACAGCGCGTTGATGTAAATCGAGCCCTTTTTGGAATCCCGTAAAGCAACATAACCCGGGGGAGTGGGATAGCCGATCAGGAAGTCAGAATGATTTGCCAAATTTTCAACCTATTCAATAATATTAAACATGCATACAGTTGTGTTGATGCGCAAGCATTTAATGTTCATTTTACAAGAAGAAAATAAGCTAAACGAAAAAATAATAATGTGACTCTCAATTTAATTTATGGACTTACGCCAAGTGTTCGTAAAACGCGTATATTATATACTTATCAGAACTTCTCCCGTCAGACCCATCAAATAAAGACACATTACTTATGATCGTGTTTGGAGTCACCGCATGTACAATATAAACCGTTAATGTCAGTGATCATATCGGAAATTTAAAACTCCAGAAATATTATTTAGGTGAGCAATTATTTCACTTACCATTCACTAATCTTGTATTTGAGGTAAGAGACAAATAGCTTTTACGATACTTGGCAATACCCACACCACATCAATAAATACATAAACATGATTAAAACTGGCGAAAAATTTAAACAGGCAATGCACAGCATTTGTTTCGTTTTGTTAATGCCACATAGTATCTCCTCCACCAATATTTCATCTATCACACAAGTGTAATTACTAAATAAACTTAAAGTTAATAACATTTAAATAAAAACAAATCTCATTCAATAGTTCTATTGATTGATTAGTAGATTCGACAGAACCTTGTTTTTGGAAAAGAAACTTACAGGGCGGCTGTTGTCTGATAACAACAAGGAAAATATAATTATGAATAACATCATAAACTTTAAACATACTCAAAACAGATTGCGTTTCCTATTACATTATAGTCGAATACAAAAGGAATAAAGCCGAGAACTTATTAAGTCGTTTCGCGTTTGTAAATTTTACAGGTTTATCGTTTTTAAACTGTGATAACTCTTCAAGGAAAGATCTATTTTAGTATGGGCCTACGTGTCTAATGTTTTCTCCATGCCTGGTGTTCAATGTTGTCATACTTCTTAATTTTAGACAAACCCCCCAATTATTTCGTAAATCCATGAAACTTTATATCAAACTGCGTACGCACATATTAAATTCCATACAAGAAAGCAATTTGTTTGAGTTAAAGCGAATTAAACCCTTCTGAAAAGAAAATTTTAACACATTAATAAGATTTTTTGGTCTGTATTATTTTCAAGATGTATAAATAGTTTCCGAACATATGTGTGAAATGGTGGATAAGATATTATTTGACTTGGTCACGTGATTTTGCGCGATACGGATGTGTGTTTTTCAAGGTGGTAACAAGTTAATAAAATTGGAATAACGACGCGATATATTGAATGTTATAACGCTTAAAGCTGTTAAATATGTTTCTTTACGTGATTCAAAAGCGAAAAAAGAAAAGTATTCGTGATAGCGACAAAAACAAACACAATAATGCTGTGCTTTATGATCCTGATGATGTTGATAGCAATGCTTTTGTGAACGAGCCTGTAAATCTGTTGGACATCATGGCCGTGTCAGGAAGTGAGGCTTCATCTCGCGATATTATTCATTGTTTAAATGCCATTAAATGTCGGCTAGATAATGCTGAAAAAAGGTTACCGACTATTGCAACACTCGAGGAACGCTTCTTCAATTTTGGACATTAAATGTATGTGCCTAGCACTTGATACTCATATTAAAGGCGTTGAACAGCGCGTCGACCGACTGGAGAACGCTACAGAGCTGTTGCCGAGGTAACGAGTCGGCTGGAGCACCTGGAGAAGAAGTGCTGCAATTTCCGAGACGATATGGCATATATAAAATCTCTAGGAAATAACCTAAGTTTACTAGTGTACCGGAAGTTGTCGGTGATACAACGGAAGTGACAGAAACTTAGTTCATGGTGCACGTACACGAGGCCATTAAGTTCGCGAAGGATGTTGAGAAGTTGCACCACTCTCCGGGCCTACCAACACCAGGGAAAACACGATCAACAGTGGCACAGTTCGCCTTCTTCAAGGACCGCGATGCTGTATGGTGGCAGTGGGAACAACTACGGTAAAAACTTTAAAGTATTTTAGCAGTTCCCACAGGAAGTGGATGTCAAGTGTAGACGGCGTGTACATTCGATGAAAAAGTCGAGGGGGCAAGGCAATCGATCCTGGATTGCCTACAATACCCTCTACTTTGACAGTCGTCAGGTCAAAGATTAAGGGCACGATTGGGGAGAACTGGCGACCATGGCGAGGAATGTGAATGGACTGTCGCAATGCAATATTAATGATTGTTTATGTGTTGATGTTTGGTTAATTGTTTTGTTTGTTTGAAACTTGTACCAATTATTAAAGTAACATTTCTTTAAATGGATGTATTTCTCACAATTTTGATAGGAATCTGAACATGAAATATAGTTGTGGGGTTGGTTTAGGTTTTAAAGAATATTAACAAGATGATATTGACATTATTAAAAATTACCATGAGTCAATTATCTGGATTAAATTAGTAGATCGAAACTTTTTTGGTTTACAAGAAAATAGTTATCTTTGCGGATATTACGTTTGGTGCGAAAATTTACCTGTATATAATATCATAAGTGAAGATATTTTCATTTATTCAAAAATGATATTTCTATTTATGAAAACGAAGGACGTGTTTTACTTCGTGGTGACTATTAGTAGGATTGGGTCTAAATCTGATTTTGTTATTTATGATGTTGTAAATAGTTTTATAGATGATATTATTACCCAGATATATACTCTGGTAGGGTCTCTGTTGACAGATTCTACAATAATCACGGAATCAAACAGCTTGATCTCTGTAAATCCTCAAAGTATCGCAATAACAGAATAAGTTATACGAGTCAGTTTACATACTTTGCTCATAACGGTTTATTTACAATTGATTATTTGGTTTGTCTTTTACGAAATTTCGCACTTAGTCAAGAATTTTTAGAACACAACACGTTTAACAACAGATGTGTTTGTCAGAAACACAATGCCTTCTTATGCGCCTCTTTGAATTTGTTTTTTTGACCTTTGACCTTGAAGGATTACATTGACCTTGACCTTTCACCACTCAAAATTTGCAACTCCATGAGATACACAAGCATGCCAAATATCAAGTTGCTATATTCAGTATTAAAAAAGTTATGACCACACTTTAACGAAGGTTAAAGTTTTAGGAAAGAAACAAACAATGATATTTGACCTTTGACCTTGAAGGATGACCTTGACCTTTTTTTTTCACCACTCAAAATGTACAGCTCCATGAGATACACATGCATGCCAAATATGAAGTTGCTATCTTCAATATTGCAAAAGTTATAAAAGTTTAGCCAAGGTTAAAGTTTTGTGGCACACACATACAATGACTGACTGACTGACACAATGACAGACAGACAGACCGACAGACAGACGGGCCAAAAACAATATACCCCCGATCTTTCGATCCGGGGGCATAAAAAGAATTCAGTGACCACGCACCATCATCGCATACATTATATTGCAAAAATAAAACGGTTGATCAACCGTAATACACTGTAACTAAGTTTAAATGGTACGATTCATTCCGTATCTAATTTAGATCGGGTATTATTAGCCCCCTTCCTTTGTTTAACACACTTGTACCATTTTCAATGCTCATGTACTATAAAAACTTGTTATTATTATTATAGAAGGTATTTTAAAACTTGGTATGCGATTAGCAACACTTTTACGACGTAAGTGTATATATTCTATGAATTACACTTATATATTTGGGACTGATTTAAGGATAAATTAATCACCATGTACACAATCAACTAGTTATACTTCATATGCATTGAAGTATTAACAAGAAAACATCTCTAACTCCCAGTTATTGTGGAATATGAATTACTTTTATGGATATCTATTTTGCAAAGTTAGCATGCATGCAGATGCATTAAGGACCGAGTTATTCGACTTGGAAACTCGCATATGAGCAAGTTTTCTAAGCTGGTCACACAGCGTGTTGATGTTAATCGAGCTCTCGAAGGAATCCCGGTAGGCACCATAACCCGGGGCAGTGGAATAGCCAAACAGGAAGTTAGAATGATTTGGCAACGCTTAGTTTAAAGTTTATTTCAAGCAAATAGTGCGTGTAAACATGTGCACATGTAAACATTATTCGAAATATACAGATACCAAAATTAAATGTGCTTTGAATCGGAAAACATGGTCGATGTGACACTTATATAAATTCCTCTCCATTTATGTGGAGCTGCGACTGTAATCATTGTGGTCAGAAATCGAACTGTAAGTGTTTAGATTACTTGTGAAAAGGGTGGGAGTAGTCAATATCTTAGAGAAATATAAAAAAGGAAAACAAAAAAACCCACACAAGACAAAACATTAATTTATAAGTACACCTGGTATACGGTCTGTTGTAGAGCAGTAGAGAGCCGATAACACGTAAGTCGCAAAACGTTTCGTTGCTATGATATACCGCTGTATCGCGCGGAACAGAAATTCGTTTTCTGCCAGAGGGAATTGGTCAAAGCTATTTAACAGATTATTTGTAGTAATAGGACACCGTATATCGGCAAAGCAGTGGGATCTGACGTTTGTATTATGTGGACATCTTAAAAAAAGTGTTCGATTGTTTCTGAAGATCCACATGAACATAAGATGGAGTTTACTAGAGACCGTCTGTATAGATCAATTCAAACCGCTACAATGGAGTCGAAGACGTGTGTGTAGGATTTGTCCAGTTCGTGACCCGCAGTAAAAGAGAGGTGAGGATTTCTTTTCAATTTTATTAAGGGCTTTTTTAATGATTGTACGTTTGGTGAATTTTGTATTGTTATGTGCAATTAATTCCACTCACGTATTGTGTTTGGTAAGAAAGATATATATGCCTGTGTGTGTGCTGTGGTCAAAAGAAATACATACTTGCATGTCGAATGTGTCTTAAGTTTGATCCGTCCAATTAATACGTAGAATCCGATCTGACATGTAGGGTGGTGAAAATCCATGTGCCATTTTGTAAAATAGAAGTAGCCGAAGTTGTTTTCTTCTTTCCGAGAGAGTATCCCATTTGATGTCGTTCAGTAGCTTTTGGATGTTGCAATATTTTGTTGCTCCAGTACATATACGGACAGCTTCCACTTGAACTGATTCGAGTTCTTGCTTTAGGAATTCGCTACAGTTGTCCCAGACAACATCAGAGTATTCAAGAGTATGGCAAATAAATGAACAAGTCATTATTTCGAGACAGGAGCGGTAAAGAAAGAGTTTAAGCGACCTGAGGATACTGATAAGTCGTCAAGCTTTTGTCAGAGTAATTGAGATATGTGCGTTCCATTTTGCGTCAGAGAAAAGGGTAAGACCCAGGTGCTTGTGGGTGTCAACTTCTTCGATATTTAGGGAATTAATAATTAAAGGTGGGTGTTGAGGCTTACGCCTTTTCCTGCTGAAAATAACAGATTCAGTTTTCTCAGGGTTAAACGATTCAAGCCAAGACCGGGACCACGAATGTATGGATGCAAGGTCGTTGTTTAACGTGGTTGATGCAGTTATTGGATCTTCTACAATAATGTAGAGAATAGTGTCGTCGATTAAGAGCCAGATGTTTGAGTTAACAGCAGAAACGATATCGTTTATATAGGTGAGGAAGAATAAGGGGCCAAGAATGGAGCCTTGAGGGACGCCTGCTTGTATATGGCGCCAGGATGATGTAGAATTTGCATACACAACGCGTTGTTTGCGATTTGAAAGGTAAAACATAATCCAGTTAAGTAGAGAGCCACATATTCCAGAAAACGAAAGTTTTGTGACGAGACCACGATGCCAGACTCGATCGAAAGCTTTAGAAATATCGCAGAATACAGCACGCAGTTCCTTGCCCTCGCCCATAGCCTGACATATACCGTTGTAAAGACATGTAAGCTGTTTAACGGTCGAGTCGCCTTTGATAAAGCCCGATAGGAACGGGGTAAGAAGATTATGTGTCGTTAGATTATTATATATGTATAGTTGTATACAGCGCTCCATTAGTTTACCGATGCAACTTAGTAGGAAAATAGGGCGGTAGTTTGAGGGTTCAGATGGATCTGATTTCTTTTTTAAGATGGACGCAACGTTAGCAAGCTTTCAAGAATCAGGGAAATACGAATTGTGCATGAACTTATTGAACAATGTTGAAAGGGGTAAAGAAAGTTCGTGTATGCCTTCTTTTAGAAGCCAAGGAGTGGCCGTGTCTGGGCCACATGCCTTTCTTGGGTCAAGAAAAGATAGGGCGTCATGGACGTCTTGAGGCGTAATGGTGATGCTTCTCAAAGAGGATTTCGTAACACGATTTATTGGTGGAGGATAGTGATCTCAATCGTCGATAGTTGACTTAGAGGAAAAGTAGTTGTTGAGAAGATCAACTGTGTCATTGTCAGTAGTTGCCCAGTGATTGTGGTCGTTTACTGTTGGTATTGTTTACAATTGTGCTTTGTTTGTAAGTTGTTTAGCTGTTTTATAGAGTTTGTTTTGCCTGATGTACATGTTTAGTGACTAAATTTTGTGCGTGTTTAAACTTCGACCATGCTTCTGGTGTATTTGACGTTTTTGCTTTTTTATTAAGTTTTTGCCTATTTTTTAAGACTTCTAATCATGTTTGACATCCATGAGATGTCATGAGGTCTTACTGTGATTATCTTGTTTGGGATATTTTGGGATGCTATTGATAGGATTGTGTCTGTTATTTTCTCGGTAATATAATCTAGGTCGTCGTTGTCGAAAAGACTGTTCAAGTCCGTCGTCCGTAGGCCGGCTCTGTAATCATCATAGTTTCATCTGTCGTAGACCCATATGCGTCGTATAAATGGAGCTGTTCTGGGCTAATGAAAATGAAGAACTACCACTAATGGACAGTGAAAACGAGTTAAGTTTGGAACTAAATGGTCTGCAACAAAGCTGGATAGTATGTGATTTGTGTTTTCTGCAAAGATTAGATCGATAAGTGAGCTAGAGTGTTCTGTTATGTTAATTGGTGATGATATAAGTTGTTCAGCGTTGTATAATGTCATAAGGTTTATGTTTTATTAAGGGTTTGGCTGAGGACGTTCATCTTAAAGTCTCCAGTGATGATGATATAATCGTGAGAAATGATAAAAGCTTGATCAATGTTATGTTCTAGTAAGGTCCAGTGGTCATTGATTGCGTCAGGAGGACGGTAAATGCCTACCAACAATTATCTGTCTTTACCTGTTGATAACTCAACCCGAAGAGATTATAAGCTATTTATAGAGAAATCTGATCGATTGTTTGCATTGATACCTTCTCGAACTTCTATAAGTACACCGCCGCCAAGACGATTTGAACGATCACAGCGAAGTGGTTGCTGACAATTCAATACAGTTTCCGTAAGGACGAGTACGTCGTGGTGTTGTGCTTCGACTTTTAGGATGTCAAGCTTTGGTCTAAGACTCTGAATATTCAGGTGAATGATGCCGAGTCCGTTGTTGTTCAATATATGGCTGTAGCCTGAGAGGGAAGAACTACTCGATGAGTCAGGGCCGGGTTTAGGGTGGACTTCTCCAGAACACAGAAGAAATAAGGAGCACAGGTACAGCAGTGTATGTTTTCTTAAAATTAAGGGTTGATGAATAAGTTTAAGGAACAGAAAACTATGTTTGTAGTAATGTGGGCGGCATGTCCAATCAGTGTAGAGTCATTTGACTAGGGAGGATGATATATCGGACTGTTGGGTAGATGCCATGCCGCCATTTCAGTTGTAGACAATATGTGGTGGTCGGATCTCATACTCGCCAACGTGAACCGTGTACCAATGGGTTTACTAATTAAATAAAATAAACATATGAATGAAAAAATGTAACATATTATGATTAAGAACATGATGATTAACGGGCATTGTGGTATTGTAAGTGCTGGCGGAAAAAAAAAAATATTATTTTAAAATATGGGACAGGGTATCGATGAAGTAGCTTCTTATCGATGTCGCGAGGCTAATGTTTGAAAACCTTTCGTATTAAGTTTTAAACAAATAAAGGATTGGTTGTTTCAATGCGTCTCAGCAGCCTTTTTTCCTATTAAATGGTTAGTTAACGTGCCCCACTATAGCAAATAATCTATGCTATTTAAAAGAAGAAACGCGAGCTGTTAGTACATAGGTGTTAAATATTGTGTATAAGTCAGCAAATATATAACAGGGCAAAATTCTGCAATAAAGAAGCGACATCAAAAAGACGGCGGATAAGGACATATCAGATCATTAACAAAATACTTGAATGTATATAAGAATGATTGCTATATAGGTATGACCTGTTTGGCAAGCATGAATGTGTGGTACATTTAACTGTTAACTACAATAGGCATTCATCTGGCACAATTACAGAAACAAGATTAAAAAAAAAAGATCAATGGTTTTAGGTGATCACTAAACTAAGTATTGTGGATCGTTCGTTGATTAAATGGCAATGCATGTTTAAGAAGTGATATTTTTGTGAATATTAGATGTTTATAATGTAGTATTCTGTTTATGTGTTACAGTTGGCTGTAATCCGATAAACAGATATATTATTAATGATCTATCGTAGTCCATGCGTGAATATGTATAGTCTACATAAAAGATAGAGCACGCTAAATACTCTCAGCGAACGCAGAGAACTCTGGTCTGGTTGTTATTCTGTAGACATTCTGTGATTAATCTTTGTTGCATATGATTCCATCAACGACCATGAGCTATCAACCCATTTTCTCCTCGTTCTTATATGTAATTTCGCTTAATTTCTTTTCAAGATCGACCACCTAAGATTCAAGACCGGTGATTGTTGATTTATGTCCAGCATCATCCGATTCAAGCGCTGTTAGCAGGCCATCAACAACTCCGGATACAATACTTTTCACAAGGGAAGTCAGCTGATGTTCAAGCGAATCCTTCATCAACATTCTCAGTTTCTTTAGTTGTTCGTCTCTCAGTCTTACTTTGACATATTTCAGGCTGGTGTCTGTTGCCACACGGGATGTTACAGACGTAGACGACATTTGCATTTGGTGCCACTAGTTTTTTTTTCAAAGAGTATAGATGCAATTTCGAGCGAATGGGGTGGCCTACTTATTGATCTTCTTGTAATGCGACTGATTGTTTACAGGAAAATTAGCTTAAGCGTGAAAGTAACATTGACCGTGTTTTAAAATTCAATAAATCGTTTAAAATTCACCTTTTGTAAAACGTTATCTCATGGAATCCTTCTCGAGGCTAATCACTTTCGATACAAACATTTTTCTTTGGATTTCTGTTCCGATTACTCAAAACAAACATTGTATATGCCCTGGTATATTGTCTAACCCGCCAGTTTCTGACCGGATGTCAACGTTTCAACCTATTCAAAAATATTATACATACAGTTGTGTTGATGCGCAATTGCGTATCCAATTTAGATAGGGTATAATAAGCTTCCTACTTATGATTAACAGAATTGTAGACGATTTAGATGTTCAAGTTGTGACTCTATAAACAGTACGTTAAATACGTTTACTGATGTTATTCCTAATGTTGCTGAATATTTATTTTCGAAAGAATATATAATTACCAATATATCAAAATTTTAACAGTGTAGCGCTGTTAGGCATGCTGATTGGTTCGATGTGGAATGTAAAATCGCACACGGTCACTATGTTTCTCAGTTAAATTAATTTAATTGTAACAAGTTGGAAGAAAATGAGGTGAATTGTTGCAATGTAAAAAACAACAACACATAAAAACTATTTCAGGAATAAGCCAGTGAGATTGAACGTTTAAAAAATCATAAATCGAAAGAATTTTGGAAATAATTTAAGCAAGTTCTCACACAAAAAACAAAATATCCCTATTGGAAGACTTTCAAACTGTTTTCTCTAATATTACGTATGGTTTGTCGGATTGTGTTACTGATGAGGCTGAGCATATTTGCAGCACTCATTTTAATTTGCCGAATCCGCATTTCCCCGAACAAAATCATACATTTACCGTCGATGAGATTGAAGTGCCTGTAAAACGATTGACACGCAACAAAGCATATGGGAGTAATTATGTTTTAAACGAATATTTAATTGAATGTATCGATATTTTAGTGTAGCATATAAGTGATTTGTTTAATGCTCTGTTGAACTCTGGTCATTTTTTTGAGAAATTTACGTAAGATATTATAATCCCTTAACATAAGAAAGGCGATATATCTGATGTGAACAATTATAGAGGGATTACTTTTCTAAGTTGTTTATCTAAGCTATTTACTGCAGTTGTTATCACTAGATTAGAATGTTTTGTAGTAACTTTTATATAATTTCTGACGTCCCATTCGTATTCAGTAAAGGGCTCTCAACAATTGACTCTATATATATCCCCAATGCTCTTGGATAAAAACTATATACTATATACATTTTTTCGGTTTAATATACACACAATGTTTGCTTTTAATTGTTAAAAACAATACTAAGAACGCATTACGTTTACAGAATATTTGCATTGTTTCCACCACGAAAAAGTCGTTAACCAATTCTTGCAAACGCCAGATAAATTACAAACTTTTGCTTTTCATAAATTCTAATTTCATTAGCGTTTTATATGTTACAAACTCCATCAACAAATATATTGTTTTATTTCGATATAAATTTGAGTTAAACCCAAACGTTAAAACAAAAATGTGGCTCGCTAAAGCCTTTGCGTTTTGTTAAAATCGCCATTTTTTTCCTGTACCGTCATCTACCATGGATTCTCTATTACGCAGGAACAAACCATTGCATATCAAACAGAGCGCGAGTATACATATTCATAAATTGTCTGTAAAATACCGTTTTATTTATAAACATACGCACCTCAAAATTATGTGAGGCCTTCGATGAGTCAACTTGTGGTCGCTTCCCCTCCACCATGTATTCAACGCCCTGACAAGCTTGCAGAAAGAACAGCTTGGGCTTATCAGCTAGACTTGGGCACCTAGTACAATAGAAAAATAAAATGATTCAAAGTTATTGACAAAAATATTTTCAATATGACGTATCAAACACAATTTGCAACGTTAACTTGATACAAGAAAATGCCACAGACGACTATGGTGTCTCTCATATCGGCAACTAATAAAGTATGGTAATACACAACCACCACCATAACAACAATACCACAACTTATAATATTCGAAGGCATCCCTTATTGCTACGCATTAAATTTATAATTGATTCCAGAATTGCAGATTGTCTAGATTACAGAATAGATACTTAAATAAGCGCGTTTTCAATTGAAATATGTCCCATCGAGGAGGAACATTATAATCAGCATTATCTGCATTTAGCATCATTTAGGTGCCATTTCGGGTTTGGTCGTCGATATTTGATTATTGTCCCCTACCGGTTTCACCGGTATTTCATTTCATTTTGTTCCTACGTGAAAAATTCTGGTTGCTATGGCAACAAATAAAAAAATATCTGACAATGGTGGAATTTCTGACAATGGTGGAGCCGGTAGGGTACATAAATTGCTTGGAAATAATCTTGTTTCCCATGTCAAACTTTGTAGGTATAGATTGTGTAAAAAAACGTCATAAAACATGAACAGTTTGAGATAAATATTATCTGAGATGAAGGACGTTTCCAGAAATTCAAGTCTGAAATAATATACAAGCATTTAAACCAAACACCTGACAAATGCAGAACTAGATGCCCAGGTACTTAGTTTCCATTGTTCTGTAAAATGTACACACTCAATAGATCAACAAGACTAGTGTCATGTAACATTTACGTTACTAGCAAGTTTTAATTTGTATTACATACCAATGTCCGTTTATTAAATGAAATCGGTAAATGTATCTAAAGAGAAAACACTACGTGCTTCCATGTCTGTCCCGAGAAGCACTTCAAGAAGCTGCGGTGACTGGCTTTATTAAACGAGCATGTTTCACTCTCATTAGATATTTAAACATACATAAACTATAAAACCGTGTGTATGTCCATAAGAAAGTTAAATGATTTTCTGTAAAATATGTCACATTACTTAAAGAATGCTTTAAACAAAGAAAGATAATACAAGGGTATTTAAAATAGTATGATATTTAGGAACTAACCTGTTTAATAGCAAGGTGTGTTCAACGCTGTGAACTGGAAATCATTTGGTTGACTAAGATCACATTTCATGTAAATATCTTGCAGTTCATATGCAGCAGTAATTTGCCCATCAGTATTATTGTGAATATTATATACTTTTAGGGCATGCAAGTTTTAACATGTTTTATTGTTTTCATATTAAAATAATTTAAAGGATCTCATAAATGTTTACATTATCGGACTAAATTATAATCACCGCATCGACACATTTCGATGTTTATGTGAAAAGGTTTTAAAAGGATAACTCCATGAACATTATCAGTATATAGTTTATTGTCTGCTAGCGTTATATTCACGGTCAATGGCAAATTGCCTATACATTACAAGACAATCATCCTACTATGTTCGAAGAAGTATAAAATGTGTAAGGTAAAATATACTAAATCGCATATCATGCAATATTTAAAAAAATGTATTGGCCATTTATTGTTACGTATCACTGACATTAAAATTTTGATCATTGTTTTGACTTTTGGTAACTGTGGTGATTTGCCTAAAACATTGAAGTGGTAAAACGAATAACGTCCCGCGCTATGAATTTTGATTATATTTTATGTCGAACAATCCATCGAGTAAGATTCTGAGATGTTTGTGCCAACGTGTTTATTGAGGCTATGTAGTGCGGAAAAATGTAGCACATATATATTTCAAAATTTCTTATTACCACACATGTTTTCCCATTATTTACTGTTCAGTATTAATAAATCTATACTTGTGATTGGTTGCAAGAGGTTGTCAGTACATGAACTATCATGCAATAGTATGGCTGAAGCCATAAATACCAAGCTCTGTATCACAAGTTTTTGACCCTCTTTTTGCAATTGAGGATACACATCCAAGTTCATTTTGTAAGTTTAGCCTCTATAGGTTGAGACAACGATTTTATCTGCTTTTCATGATTTCAAAACGAAATAGCAAACACAACATTTAACAAATTTATAAAAAAAACTCACTATGTCAAATTTTCGGTCCAACCCTGATGCTGTTTTATTAACCTTAACTTAAATTATATTAATTGCGTTTTTGTGAACTATTTTAAAACAAGATGCCTAAACGAACGACGTCTTCCTCGATCAAACATAGTTTATTTCAAAGTTTCACCTGAATCGCAATCGTCAATTTAATGCTTGTTGACGTAGATGTTGTCGCTTGGTAATGTTTTCGCAACGTTCTGGTTGTACTTTTTAATAATTGACTAATGAGTACAAGCACCACATTGATTTCACCATTAATTTAAAAAACAGCTCTGTTGTGTTTTTTTTTCATGTCGTTTATACTTACTGGGCCGAACGCTATTATGTATATATTGAAGCACAGGCTGGTTTTCGGGCGGAAATGAGTACTGTTAATAATTTATTTGTATTGCACGGTTTATTAACGCATATTATGAATAAAGGTAAACAATTATATTGTGCTTTTATTGACTTAATTAAGGTATATGATTATATTGTTAGAAATAATATATAGTATACTTTAATTCAATTGGTTATACGTGGACATATTCTTAATTTAATTAAATCAATGTATAACGCCATAAAATCAAAAGTTTAACATGGAAATATGTTGAGCGACAGCTTTGAATGTATGCTTGGTGGTAGGCAGGGTGAGTGTTAATCGCAATCTTAATGATTTGGAGGCTGAATTTAATTTTACTTGAAAGGCATTAATGGTATCGATGTTAACACTTTTAAATTGTTTCTCTTACTGTACGCTGATGCTATGATATTTTTTGCTAATACCACTAAAGATTCGCCAAACGGCTTATATTAGATCTATTGTTCGATTACTGTAGAAAATGGAAAGTAGTTGTTAATACTGAAAAATCTAAAATTATGATTTTTCGTAAAGGCGGTCGTTCCTTTACCAATATATTTCATTACGACAATAAAAACATAGGACCCGATTCAATTATCTTGGTATTGTATTTACAACTGCCGGCTCTTTTAGAAAACACTCTTGCAGGACAGGCTCTTAAAGCTATTTTAAAGCTTAAGAAAAAAAATTGTACAAATTTACCGACATTCCAGTAAGTCACAAACAATGTTTTAAATACGGAAACGAAGTGTGGGGTTTTGTAAAAGGTTTACCAATTAAAAGGGTTCATTTGCAATATTGTAAACAAATACTCGGCGTCAAAAAATGCACTCAAAACGATTTTTTATGGTGAACTTGGATGTTTAAACTACCAGAACGGGAAATATATTAAAATTATTAAATACTGAACAAAACTTTCAAAAGCATCAGATAATTAATTACGCAAACACGTTTATTTGATTATGTTAAATGATAGTAGTGAGCATCCACAAAAGAAAAATTGGTGTAGGTTATTAAAAGATCTTCTCGGTATTTTGGGATTGTATGATGCTTTAGCGAAACATTGTTCAGAGTTGGAATGAGAGACCTTAAACTTCTAATAGCTAAGGGCATATTGTTTTTATAACCATATCGCGGTTTTTCAATTTCAACCGTTCCTTAATATATGTCATGTTAAAAAGTCTCGGGTAAGTTTATCAAAATTACGTATGCCATTACATAGATTTAATATTGAAACAGGCAGATGGGCTACGATGTATTGTACGTTATATACGGAAAAAAGATCAAAATATATTCCATTGTATTACAGACAAAGACCAAATATGTTCATATTTATCGAGCTAATAACATCAAATAATGAACTAATACCGAAACATTTGAGCTGTTATATTTATCATTCATTTCAGATTCGATCGCAAAATACCTTTGTTTCATCCATTCAATTTACATGTACTATGATTTGTTTCGTATGTGACGAATTGTTACGTTTTGAATTATAGATTGTATTTCAGACTTATCAAATGTACACATAACTACTATTGTTATATGGCATATTAGAAATACATGACTTTTGGACCATCTATATATACGATTTCGTATGTGGTCTGTATAGGGTTTATACAATGATATTTAATATAAATTAATATAAAACGTCGTCTTTTCAATACATTGTGTTTGTTTGTTTACATATTTGAACCGATTTATAACATCCGTTTAGCAAAGTGTATTGTTTCCAGAGCCTTTGGGTTGCCTATATTTTCGTTTCGTATAGGTAGCCTGCAAGGGCTGACGTTTATGCTATTATTGCATGCATGTTCTGTAATTGACTGTTATTTTAGAACATCTAACTGTCAACAAGTCTTGTACAAGCCTGTTACTATCACAAACTGTTATCACTTCCCTTAAACATATGATGCATATATACATGTACGAATATCATTAGAATATTCCTCAATAAACCAATTTTGTTAATCCGGGAAAGTACAACGTATTTTTATGCCCCCGGTAGGGTGGCATATAGCAGTTGAACTGTCCGTCCGTCAGTCAGTCAGTCTGTCCGTCCGTCCGAAAACAACTTTAACATTTGCCATTACCTTTGCAATATTGAAGATAGCAACTTGATATTTGGCATGCATGTGTATCTCATAAAGCTGCACATTTTAAGTGTTGAAAGGGTAAGGTCAAGGTCATCCTTTAAAAGTAAAAAAATACAATCCAAGAGAAGTAATAAGCTTTAAAAGCGGCGAAATAGGGTGCATTGTTTTTCTGACAAACACATCTCTTGTTATTATTACATTTGGCTTACGGAGACCTAATAAATGTAAAAAAAACACACAGTATATTTGATATATCGCACTAATTCAAGTTAATTAGACTCATACACTCTGACGTAATTTGGACATATTTAATTACATATATACTTTTGATAATTATTTATGTTCTAGTGTAATATATAATAATTCATGTATGCATCGTTGTAATTAAACGTTTTACTTCTTTGTATTACTATATTTTGTAAAAATATAAACTGTGTACTTTGTAAACACTGTATGCTTGCTTTGTCAACTTGGGCTTTCGTTTAGACTACTGTTGATAGAAATCTAAGAAATTAAGAAACATTGACTTAAAAACTTGAAAGACACATATAAATAAGTGCATTAAAACATAAAAAAACGCTGGAAGAGAAAGTGTCGTAAGTGTCGTCCGAAAATGCTTACAGTATGTGACCATAAACAAGGAACTGAAGTGTAAAGGATGAAAACAACATCAAAAGTTATCAATAGCACATTAAGTTGTAATTGAAACTATATCGATAGCATTACAATTCAAATAAAGTGACATTATAAGAGCATTTAGTCAAATAAAATGATTGAATTTAATTATGTTTGAGTCCAATCAAATAAATATACCTGTTGACGTTAAAGTTGTAGGTAAGATCCGTTAAGTGAATAAGTATTCCATCGCTTCCATACAGTTGGTCAAGCTCTCCATGTGTCAGGATACAACACACAAAACAGTCATAATTGGTATGATCGGTGTAGCGCGCGCAATCACTAAGCTTCCAAATCATTTCGAGACCAGGAAGATTATTGTAGCATGTAACATCGAAGCCCAGCCACGTAAATGTTTCTTTTAGGTTCTCTGGAAATGGAACACACAACAAATGATTGTATCATACAAACAATAGAAGCATAAACGCACTACTAGTTTTACGAAAATCGATATAATATTTATAACCCCATTCGAAGAAGAGGCGGTATATTGTTTTGCACATGTCGGTCGGTCTGTCGGTCCGTCCGTCTGTCGGTCCGTCCACCAAATAGTTTCCGGATGATAACTTAAGAACTCTTAGGCCTAGGATCATGAAACTTCATAGGTACATTGATCATGACTGGCAGATGACCCCTATTGATTTTGAGGTCACTAGGTCAAAGGCCAAGGTCACGGTCAAGGTCACGGTCAAGGTCACGTTTGGGAGGAATGTCTCCGACCGCGGAACACTTGTTTATTCTAGCTTACTTCCGTTTCAAATTTTGAAAACCCATTTTATCTAACGCCACATAATTTTGATTACATGAAGCTCGAACGTAATATATCCCGTTTAATGTTTCATATACCCCGAACATATTTCTCCCGTCATAAAGTAATGTAAACAAATACATAAATTTGCTGATATATGCTCTTAGTCTTAACTTTAAATATTGTTGTTTCTAAACCCAACCTTAACCTACCCTTATTAGTTAGATATTGAGACAACATTAACATAAAATTGTCCTTGAACCCAACTTGTTAGTCGCAATCAATAGTACAGCATGATGATTAACACAATATCCTCAATAGATACACGGAGTTTACCTCTATCGATATCCGAGCCATTGCGAGGTTCCAAATCAGCGCAAGTAAACACCTGGTTGTTGATTATTATACATAAACCTGCAAAAGGTAAAGGTATCTCTTAAACAGTCAGTTTATGTGTTGTTTACTTTAAAAAAAAATTATACTGACAGAAATAAAAAGATAAAAATAACGAGGGAGAACTTCATGTTTAAATTCCTGAGTGTGCAAGGCTTTTACTAAAGTAAATATCCCTTGTTATTTCCGAACCCGTCATTCTCGATGCATCTTAGTGTTTTTGCAAGATAATTTATAAGAAGGATGAACGGATATTACAGAAATTGGTATATTATGAATGCGATATTTTAGACACAGGTTTATTCCAACAAATATAGTGCCGGGTATATTCACATACTTTTAAACCACAGTCATGCGTGTCTTAATCGAATAAAATCATCCTTGATCATTGACTGAAGTACTGACAACATAAATTACTACAGGGCCCGGTTTAATGAGAGCGACCATGGTCGAGTGAGTATGGTTGTACCAGCAAAAAATCGTCGTGCGACGATAACCGGGTTAAATGGAGAGCGACGACCGTCAGTCGACCGCGCGTTGTTCGACGTACTGTCGAGCGACCGCAGTCCACCCCTCACACCACGACTGCTCGTCGCTTGACTGCTCGTCGCTTGACGCTTTGTCGGCAACCAAAACCCGTGCAAAATGACTTACCACACCGTCGTGCGACCACAGTCACGGCAACTTGCTCCTTGAACGCGACGAGTGGTCAGTTGGCGGCCGACGAGTGTCGGTCGACCACACAGTCGTGCGACTACAGTCGGGTGTTTAAGTTTTTCATTAAACCGGACCCAGAAGAACCGAACTACATTACACTCACCAAACTACCTCATTTCAATTAAGTATTTACAATATTACCAAATTAGGCATATTATCAAACCCGAACATATTATGCGGCATGCATAAAACGAAAAACACGCAGTAAGTTTGGTATTGATACCACGTGTACTTGTAAGTAGACTTGCACACAAAAGAATCGAAGTATGTTTTCAATTTGCAAGATTTTACAAGAGGTATATAAGAAAAATAAACTAGAATGATGTTGTGAATTTATTAAGAATATTTTCATTATTCCGTTTAATTTGACAGTCTTCTTGTTGTTGAAATGATTAAGTAAGCAAACGCTAATCATTCGATTTTTTGATACTGATGTAATTTATTATTACTGATTCCTAAAACTGACATAACAATTTAGATTTTTTAAAATTGTTTTTAATGTATTATAACTAGAAAATGTAGCTATAATTGGGCGATTTCGCTCGTTATTATGTCTCGATAAAGAAATAATACCAGATCATTGGTATAAGATGATGGTATTTGGTTTTGAATAGTTATTTCGGCCCATTTACACCTGGTAATTTTTAATCATCAGTTCAACTTAGTTAAATGGGAAGTGTTCAGGTCATGTGTGAATACTTCTATTTCAGGATCTCTATCTCAATAACAAACAAACAGCTTTCTTTTCGAACCTTTTTTCCGATTGCATACTTAGGCGGTATTCATTTTAAAATTAAAATGTAAACGACGTGAAACTCAAGTTTAACAAGCCGACACATTCTGAAGTGCAAGAGATGTGCTGATCTCTATGATTAGCCTGCATGTTGTAATAATGTGTAAGTGAGAAAAACAATAAAACAGAACAGGTTCATTAATTCATAAAGTTCACCATAAAATACAAGGAAATACCAAATATACCTCTCGGTATGTGGGTCATTTCATATATCGGTATAGTCGTTTGGTCGTCTGTACTTTTTGTTTTCATCTGCTCAGTAGCTGTCGCCATAGTGTTATCATGAGCACGATCCCCACGAAATTTAGGGAAGTCCCGCCGCAGATGTTTAACAACGCCTTCGAAACACGCGTCTGGCGCTATTGTTATTATTCCGGGTTGTGTTTGGTTATCAGTTCTTTGAACTTCTGAGTGTAGGGCGTCTTCTTCAGCATTTCCTACTTAAGAGAAATTCGCGAATTTCAAATATTTGTTGTTGTAGATAACAATCTTTGAATTACACAAGCTTGTCTTGACAGTTAAATAACATATTCAACATTAAATATTAAACAAATGTCACGTATATTGTTCAAACACAAACATATATTTATTCAAATTTAATGAATTATATCATTTAAGTATATTCATAAATGACCGTTTAAGTAATACAATAAAGACATAATATTTAATTATAGCTACATTCATTGCGTTTTAGAAGCATGAGCCCAGAAACTTACTGATTGAAATATATCTATTTGTAAACTTAAATGCTTTGAATAGTATAGTTATCGGCAATATACCGGTTATAAAATTATATCATTAACTAAAAAGATGACACCACTTGAAATAAATTAACTAACATTGAAGTAACTGTATATATTGGTTGTCCACGTACAAAACTAAATTATTGTAGCTTGACATAAATATATTAGTAGTATAAAACATGTTTGCTGGAGTTCCTTTAGCGAAGACTAAGGCTTCCCTGACACAACTCAAAGGGATTATTTACATTCTAAGAATTTATTTCAAGTGGTGTCATCTTTTTAGTTAATGATATAATTATTGATTGAATATACAATTTCCAGAAGTCATATTTTCTATTTTAAACAATCACATATTGCTTGATTAGACGTATTGGTATAAATCAATTGCATGATGTGACATGTTTTTTATGGTATTGTTGATTTACATTGTGTTTTTAAACAAAAAGTTATTATATCATCATTGCCTTTATCATAATATGTAAACATAAGAAGAGACATAACTTAATTCGCAGGGTAATTGGGTGGGTTTCGGTGGCATATGTCCGTATATGCTATCAGGAGAGTGTACCTTTTTCACAACTTAGGGAATTCGGCCGGGGCCCCTGAGATTGGGAATCGCGTCATTTTGACCAAATTTCGGGACATTGGTTTTGCGTTTTTTTGCTTATAATTACTTTAAAATTGATAATAAAAGCGTCTTCAATAATTTATTAACTAAAGTGTACTTTATAGAACTGAATAGGGACATGAACTAAATATTTCAATTTATTATATGTTTTAATATATTATTTGAAACCATCAATTTGGGAATTTAAGGGAAATATAAATACTTTTTGATATTGGGAATGAGGCCAAATTTACCAAAGTTCGGCAAATAATCGTTGGAAAGGATAACTAGCTCAAGCTGGTATAACTTTGATGTGGAAAACTATGTATGTTATCAACTAATGCTGAACTCAAATGTAGTGCTTTATTCATCATTATATCAAGACACGTACACACGATGGCAGTAAGACAAAGAAAAAGTATTTAGTCTAAATAGAGTCAAATTAACACACCTGCTTGATTAAGGTCAAGCTTAAGCAATGGGTCGGATTCATTTATGGCCCATGGTTCGTATTCTGGATCAAAATGTTTGTCTTTATTATACTTTTCATCTTCTTCAGCTAAAAATAAATAAAAAACACAATGATGTCATGTCATAGAACCTCAAAAAGGTATTGTTTTGTATCGTACTCAAATATACCGCTTTATTCATAATTATAACAAGACAAACGATATGGCACAAAGGCAAAGAAAAAACATTGATTGTAAACAGAGACAAGATGATCATACGTTCTTTATGTAGGCAAACATTTAACAATTGCATAGATGGCATAGATGCAACAATGGTCCTTGGTACATAATCTGGATCACAATTTGTAATAACATAACAATTTTTATCTTCATCAGTTAAAATATATTAAAATCACAACGATGATCTGAATGTAAAATTTAAATGATGCCCGACCTCTTAAGCTTTTCAATAATAACGATATTTATTTTATTTTAAGTTTAATGTCATAGTACCCTAGAACGTTACAGTTTTGGTCAGTACATAACAACTCAGTGCTTACATAGTAGTTAAATTAAAATGTATTAGCTTTTATTGCCATTTTATTAAACTTGTGATGCAATGAGGTTAATATTTATGTGTACTTGAATGTGTAAAGAATAATTATTGGCAAAACATATTTAAATCTCCAGTTCATTTGCATTGGCCGTTTTAACGCGGTGACCCCATTTGTGTTAGCGTAAATATACTTTACATTAAGAAAATGCATTATTTATTGATTCAAAGCATTTGCATAGTTATTGATAAAACTTACATACAAAATCAATCATGAACAAATACACGGCTGTTAATCACGGGCGCCACCTCCTTTTGTGATGCATTGATAAATGAGCCACTTCCCCTTGTGGCGCAAAGGACCGGATGTTATTAAATGTCACGGATAATTCTACATAGTGAGCTAGTTTTATCTGCTTTTTTAACATATTTTGCATTACTTTTAAATCGGGTAATGTGGAGCGATTCAGCGCAGATTTATTCATACACACATGTACAGATAGATATAATAACAACCTATTTGAAAACGTTTTGACCTGTTTAAGTTGTTGCATGCTAAAGATTTTAACAATAAATTGATGTATTTTGCCTGTTTGACGAGCAAATTTCCTTCCAAACAAATCACTATTAACAACAAACCATTGCTTCGAACATTAGTAAGCTTTCTGAGGCACAAAAACATTGGCTTCATGTCGATCTAATAGATTATTTGGTGATTAAAGAGATTGAGCCAATGCCAAGGAGGTTACGCAAATGACAGGAGATGGCGCCAAAGCACTATTTTCAATTTTCTAATTTTCGATGCCGACCATTAACTTTCTGTCTCGTATTCCAGGTTGAGTGTTCGATATTTGTTTTTCTTAAATCGGTCATTATGAAATATAATAAAAAAGTTCAGCCTACATAATTATGCAGAAACATAATTGGATTTATATGGGACAATGTGTTTTGTCAGGTTATTGACTTCTTAATTGAGTTGCTTACTTATATATTCACATATTTACATCTTGGTTATTTTTTATATAAAGTGTATATGATATGTATAGATATGCATAGTGTTTAATTATTTCAGTTGCAAAATAAAAATAATTATGAAACAGGGACATTATCTACTAAACGAAAGTCATGCGATGATTCATTTATCGTGTATTGGCGTCACCTCAAGTCCTTAGCTCTTCGGATTAGCTACATCTCTTTTGGAAAAATACAAAATTATCTAATAGATCTGCAAGATGTCGATGTGTCTGTGCATGCAGAAACTAGTATACAGGTATATTGAACGTAATCGTTTGATTTCGTTCGCGAATTAAACGGATTGAATTTGGCTCGTGACACAGGCACAATACATTGATGTGCTTTCAAAATCTCCACTATGTTGCAACTTATAAAGGTCTTAACGTTTCCAAATGGGTTGTGGTTGTACATTTGTGGATGAATAAATCTTCGCTGAATAGCACTACATCGTCTAAGTTTTAAAATATTGCGAAATATGTTGGAAAGACATATACAACATACTCACCCTGACGAATTATCCGTGAAATTTCAAAACAACCGGTCCTTAGCGCAACCTCGAAAATAGCATTGGCTCCTTTATTAATGCATCGCAAAAAGAGGTGGTGCCCGTGATTAACGGCCATGAAATACGTTATTTTAATATTACATCTTCTTAACTCTTAGTTAGGACTAGATTTGGGAAAATTATAAGTTTAGCTATCTCGAATATGACAGAATAACGGCAATACAATCAGCCTAAAGGTCCTGCTTTTAAATGTAATACAAATGTAAGAAATGATATGCAGTGTGTTTGTTATATTTATTTGCAGATGACAGAAAGATAAGGAAAGAATAATAGCACAATTTCCTTCAGATTAAATTTTGGGAACAAGTAGATAGACAGGTATCATCCTTATTTCTTTTATACCTAATGATAAAGTATGACATTTCTGCAATAAAATAACAGCAGTGAAAAAAAAAAGTTATTTTCACCGGTGAATAGAGCAAACTTTCGGAACTCCTTTTTTTAATTTTAGATTATCATTCATAATTGTATATATATTATCTATGATCACGAGTGAATTCAAATCGACATTCCACCGAATCCAACACATTGTCTTTTTATTTCATACTTTTGCACCGTTTATTTACATTGTAAAAGAGTTTAACTGGAGAATTTCGCTGATATGCTGACGTCAGTTCGTCACACTAATGACGTCATTGTGTGTTTTGAAATGTATTGAGGCACGCCACGGGACAAACTCCGAAAAAGGGTTACTAATCAGCGAAAGGGAAACAGCTATCGCCCGTATTATACGAATTTCGTGTATCGCGGTCTAATTTCAGACCGCGACACTGGACACACGAAGCGATACTTGATATTTTGCGTCACAGTCGCGACGACGCACGATATGTGTACTGTTCAAATATCGCGTTTTGGGCTACATACACGCTACAAAGATCGTGAATCGCGTCGTGTGGATAGTGTCGCCCTTGATGAAAGAAGGGCGAGATTATAGATGGCACTATCCGGATTCCGTAGGAACGTGTTTATTGAATAATTATAATTAAATAAACTTATAAGACTTTGTTAACAATGTGTAACTTCTTTTTTAACAGTTACATAAATATATAAATTTAGTTTTGATGAAAATGTAAACCCAGCAATAATTAGTTTTATACCTCAGAATTTCAAACCGGGGTTTATTTACTCTATTAAAATCCCTGCTGTGATATCGGACACAATATATATATATATATATATATATATATATATATATATATATATATATATATATATATATATATATATATATATATATATATTCCAAGCATGTGACATATACGAATGGTGCAGTAGTGTTAAGATAGTGTTTCTAATCTGGAACTGACTCAAACAAAATCTTGTTGGTCGACTGTTTTGACCCAAAGCATCACTTTATCTGCATCACCTCATTGCAGCAATGTATTTAATAGTGTTTCTAATCTGGAACTGACTCAAACAAAATCTTGTTGGTCGACTGTTTTGACCCAAAGCATCACTTTATCTGCATCACCTCATTGCAGCAATGTATTTAATTGGAAAATGTTTAACTCTCTTATGATGATACAAAAACAAGAGTTCTGATGATCAGGTTAAATTTTGATGTCTTGCTTGTTCACAGTGTTTAAATACAGACACATAAGAAAAACTGCCCATCCATCTGGAATTATTGTTTACAACAGACTAGAGCAGTTTTCGAACGCGACATGGATATAACTAGAAACAATTAATATCTTTTGCAATGATTAAGCCAATATTCTGACTTCCAAATTTAAAGGTACTTCAAGTGGACATACTCACCTACTTATTAACCCATCATGACCGAGTATAGAACTCAGTCGAGATATCATATTAAGAAAATTTTGTGTAAATTGTTCATATAATTTGCTAATACTCTGGCCTCTAGAATTTTCACAATCTAAAATGCGGACATGAAATGAGATAAAACAATTTCATTTTATTTTAACTTATAGACTTATATATAACCTATAACATACTAAATGATAGATTCTCATCTCTTGGCCCCAGTTGTGAGAAAAACACATTGAATACAATTTACTATTTGACTTCAGTATTTGCCAGCTATATGTATCAACGAAATTAATGTTAACCGCTAAGGTCAATCCCATCGGCCTAAGTTAAAAAGTGAAACGGGTCTATGCATCCACAATTAGATATTAAAACAACGTTTTACTGGTTGCTCGTAGAGACTCGATAGTTGAAGTATATAGTTCTAACAATGATCAATTTATAAAAAAGCAAATCATGTATTTTGGAGACCATCAGTATGGTTGTATAAGTCTTACGAAGATGATAACGTGATTTGGAATATCACTACTAATTAATGCTATATATACAGGTCCTAAAAGGATTAAACCTGTCAAACGGAGACAATAATTATCGCTGTATATGTCTTGAAAGTAAACACTTGTCTTTGAAAGACCTTTATTAATGCTATAAGTAGGTCTTAAAAGTATTGAACCTGTCTTTGGGCAACAACTTATTATTGCTGTATATAGCTTAAAGTTGAAGTCTGTCTTAGAGAGACAACTAATTAACGCTTTAAGTAGGTCTTAAAAGTATTGAACATGTCTGGGTGACCACTCATTTATTGATGTATATGTCTTAAAAAATGAAAATTGTCTGACAAGTATTGCAAATGTCTGAAGGTAACCACTAATTATTGGCTATTTGTTTTCGGGCGTTCCGTTCCTGAAATGACAATGACAATAAGTATGAACAAGAAAGACATCTCGACTCTGGTGGACACAAGAATAGTGTTTGTATGTTACTTTTATTGCGTTATCATTTCGTACAAATATTGGTAGTTTTGTAGATGGTGACATTTGCATGATGATATTTCTAATTGATAAGAAAAGTATTTTAAATCATTACGTGATTTTTTTCTCTTCATCATTTTTATCCTTGTCAACATGATAGTTTTCAAAAATCTTAAATTCATTTTATCGGCTTTTATTTGATCACTTGGATAAGGAAATCGATATATTGTCTATGACAAGAAAAGTGTGCAAATATCCAATTAGCTTTCTTAATACTGTTGTTATTATTTATCAGATTTATGTTTTAAATTATATTCTCACTATGCTTATTAAAGTATTGCTTTTTATTTTTGGTGAAGTCGAATAGCCCAATTAATACACTTGTAATTTGTTCAAAAATAATTTAAACAATTGTAATTACCAAGCCGTTTTGACATATTAAATGATCTGCCTTACAAACTTCACATGCGTTTTTGTTCATGTTTAGTGTCATGATGTACAACATTGTGATTGTTATGAACTGGCAAAAATGTATTGATAAAGCTGAAAAAGTCGATAATATAATTAACATTTGTTAATCTAGGCACATAGCCTTTATTGTTTAATTTCTCTTGATTTTCAAGACCAAATACCAAATTGTTGATAATTGCTCATACAAAACAAGGTGTAAAGATCATCGGAACGGGAAAAAAGGAGCGATGTGAGCATGTTGATGTTTGTAGTGTTGCCACCACGAAGCTTCATATTGCGCATTACGCCACTTTGCAATAACCGCCGCGTCGACACTCTCTGGGCAACTAACTACTATACATATCATTAAAAATTTGTAATTTGCGAAAAAGTTATTATAATACAATTAAATTTAAAAAGTGTGGTAAATATATGAATAAGTGAAATGTAAAATCAGACAATGTCTTATTTAAAGTATTGAGAAGTTGTTTAGTTATTGGTGTAGTTATGGACGAAAATGAGTTTTTGTATATACATGTATAAGTGCAATTTTCGTAAGTTTTTTTTTGTAAATCTTCGGAGTACGGCAAGTGTAAGTAAGCTTGCTCATATATTTGCCATATACATGGTACTTGATTTGCTCGTCTGGGCATCACGTTTGGGTTTGGAAAATTATTTAAACGATTCATTAAATACAGGCGTGCTTATACGTGCTTATGCTGCCCAAAACGCGCTTGTTAATTATACGGCGTTATTATCACATATACAATGTTAGCATCATTCAATGTAGATATTAACAACTAAAATATTCTCAGAAGGCAGAGTTTAGAATAAGTACTTCATTAGATAATTTATTAATTTTCAAGCCCGGCAGATATATTATGCAAACAAATGTCAACACGAGTGTAAACAAACTTTAGCTTAATTTGACCGAATAATGTACGTTTTTACTTCACACGACCCAGTTTCAAACTCGGTCGAGTTATCCTAAGGGCAAATTTTCGGACCAAGTTTCAAAAAGATTGGACACACATGTTACTTTTACAATGTAAACAAGGCTTTACAAGGAACACTGCCAACCACATGCAACGAACAAGATTAATGAAATTGGACTAAACGTGTGATTTCTAGAATGTTCACAAGAAAGCACGTTAGCCATTTAACGAAAACTTCCCTGTCGAAAAGAGGCGATGTCTTTAAAAAAAACACAGCCCTTTTCAAACATGGCCGAGTTATTACAAAAACAACTATTCTGACCAAAACAAGTAGCGAACTCAGCTGATATATCATGAGATCAAATGTTCTGACCATGTGTCATGACGATTATACTAAAAATGTGACTTGTAGAGTGTTACAAGGTTTCAATTAAGCAATTTTACGAAAACTGCCCCTCGTCCTTGCGGTCATGTTTCCCAACGGACCGAACGAATTTTCGAAGACGTTGTTAGAACAAATGTTCTGCCCAAGTTTCATTAAGGTTGGACCAAACATGTGACTGTTAGAATGTTAACAAGGTTTCACTGAAGCAATATAGAGTAAACTTTAACGACTCTTGGCTGCCATGTGTTTTTAATGAATCGGAACCTTTCTTTCTCAAACAGCTGAACTTGACCGAGATGATATTACAACAAAAGTCCCAAGTTTAACGATGATTTGACTAAAATGTGCACTCTAGAGTGCTTACAAGGTTTCACTATGGCGATACAATAAAAACTGCCTCACCCTCAGGCCATTGTTACCGACAACTGGAATAATTTTCTTACTCAAGCCAGATATTAGAAGAACACATTGTTTGACCATGTGTCATAAAAATTGGCCTAAACAATGTGAATTCTAGAGTGAAATAATTTTTAACTACATCCATATAAGGAAAACTCCCCCGCCAGTTGGCGGCATGTTTCGCAACAAAACGAAACCACTTTCGAACTTAGCTGATATGCCATTAGAAACCAATCCTGTGACCATGTTTCATGAAGACTGGACACTATATGTTACTTCTAGAGCGCCACACTTTTAATTAAATTTGACGTAGTGGATTAAGATTGAAAATAAATGTTGCATCTAGAGAGTCAAAAATGTGCATTTTGACTACGCACAATGTACGACGAACGACGGACAACAACTGATCACCAAAACTCACCATGAGCAAGTTGTGCTTAGGTGAGCTAAAAACATATACAAAAATGTAACATACATAATCTTAGTAATTATAATCCATACTAACAGCGATTATATTCGCATATGCTTTTTCAGCAAATGTATGTGAAACATAAAATTAAATGTGGCTTTCTGATATCGGCCCGTAGCACATTGTGTAGTGTGTCACTTACAAATATAATCAGTTTAGACTATAAATTAATCATTCTGCCATCAAAACGATCTCAAAGCAAAAACATTAGAAGTACAACTATTAGACGCCCAGTGTTATCATAGCACATCAGTGTTCGTCATGCACAACATTAGCAATAGTATCGACATGTGTTTGTCGTCCTTTAGCATGCATGCTCACTTTCGTTTTGCTTTGCTTTTTCACAACTAGGCAAATTTTAATGAAACTATATTTGCAGGAATGCTCCTTGGGTTGTCTTCTAAAACAGTGTAAATTATAGCGATAATTTGCTTGAAAAGTACACTTAAGGTAAGAATACTTTTGTGGAGTTTAAAATGCACTGGTTACTTTCCGTTGCACACTGTAGTATTGAGCACTAAAGAGAGATTTTGTCCTAACCGCAAGACGAATCTTGTTAAAATATCATTAAACGAATACTCCTTCAAGAAAATAAAATCGTATTGGTCTGTTCAATAAGAACGTCACCTGAGCAAGACCAATTTGATTAGTGAACAACTCAAACGACATCTCTGTAACTAATGCGCAAAATGTAATCTTCGAACGCATTTAATAAATCTTGAAATCAATAATGCAATGAAAAGTTTACGACATGCTGTTCATCTACGAGTTACATTAGAATTATTTTTAAGACTCTTGTTGCATTGTGAATATACAGTAAAAAAGAAGATACAACTACTCGCACGGATTCGATAACACCAACAAGCCTTCACACACATCCATTCCAAGGCAAACAACCAAAACAATCAAAAACACCAAGCAACCACAATCAAACACACTCAAAACACACAAATCACCATCCAAATACACGAATCAACCCGACCACATTTAAAAAATTAACAACCGAACACCCAAACACGCCCAAAAATCTATGAGATTTTTAAACGAGCCTAAGGTTACCAACCTGGAAACAGCTGAGTATCTACCGACTGGATTCTTTGTCATCAACCATAATGGTACCTATCACGCAATATACAGATTCACATTATGCCAAGCAATTTATATGTTTTAAATAAACGGTGAAGGTGTAGTTCGTTACGTACTTAAATAACGAACTGATGTGGTACATTTTTTCATACGGTAGTTGCTGCGTAATGATTTCTGGTATTGACCATTTATCTTAGTTATCTAACTCTGATGGATTATATACCGTCTCCCAATATTGATCACATTTTAATAATTAAATGAAAATGCCGCGATGTTTACAAGTATGATCATAAGACGCCGAATATTTTTTACATATAGGTTAATATCCCTACGCTTTTTTGCAAAGCGTGGGGATATTGTGGTTATCTCCGCCGTCCGTCCGTCCTGGCCACTATCTCCTCCTACACTATAAGCACTAGAACATTGAAACTCACATACATGGTAGCTTTGAGCATATGTGCGACCCTGCACTATTTGGAATTTTGATCTGACCCCTGGGTCAAAAGTTGTGGGGGTTGGGGTGGGGCCGGGTCAGAGATTTTCACTCATTTTTTATGTTATTTTACATTAACTTCTTAATTTCTACACCGATTTACTTCAAATTGATACTGAACATCTCTTTTACAATACGGTAAATCTCGACTATGCATGGCCCCATGACCAACCCTGGGGCGCCCTGCCCACATAGACCACGTCCACCCAAAATTGCTTTTTACTATAATTTCTTCATTTCGACACCGATTCACTTCAAATTGATACTGAACCTCTCTTATGACAATACGGTCAATCTCAACTATGCATGGCCCCATTACCAACCCTGAGGCGCCCCGCCCACATAGACCACACCCACCAAAAATTGCCTTTTACTATAATTGCTTCATTTCTACACCGATTCACTTCAAATTGATACTGAAGTTCTCTTATGACAATACGGTCAATCTCAACAATGCATGACCCCTTTACCAACCGTGGGGCGCCCCGCCCACATAGGCCACACCAATCCAAAATTGCCTTTTACTATTATTTCTTCATTTCTACACCGATTCGCTTCTTATTGATACTGAACTTATCTTATGACAATACGGTCAATCTCAACTATGCATGACCCCATTACCAACCCTGGGGCGCCCCGCCCACATAGGCCACACCCTCCCAAATTTGCCTTTTACTATAATTTCTTCATTCCTACACCTATTCACTTCTAATTGATACTGAACTTCTATTATGACAATACGGTCAATCTCAACTATGCATGGTCCCAACCCTGGGGCGCCCCTGGGTCAAACATGCGGCGTGGGGATGCGCGTCGGCCTCTGCCGCGCCATTTCTAGTTATTTTATGTATTTATTTAATACATTTAACAGTTTACTGTTGAGTTGAGCATACATTTATAGAGCAAAATCAGGACAACTAAAATAAACTTTGATCAATAATGCAGAGTGTATACGACAAACTTTGAGTTGTTGGTGTACTTATATGAGATCATATGAGTGAAAAACATTCATACGTACACGTACGTAAACATAGACAGGCATTATGTTAGTAGCAAATTTAAAAAGCAGCATTGTTTACTTACGCAGCTCCAACAATCCTCTAGTGTCTCCCGTGGCTGACACGTCATTCTTAGCCCTAGTCTCGACACTTGGTACCTAAAAGAAGAAATATGAATTAATTGGTATTTATTCCATATAGACCACATATGCATGCAATATTTAAACCGGGCATATTACTTTTTTTTACAAAATTATTTTTTTTAGGAATTAATTTGCTAGATTAAACAGTATAAATAACTTCGACAATGTGTTTCATAATTAATTGTTGTATTTTGAACTTAGGGGAACAGACATTTCGTATTTATATATTGAATAGCTTTATTAGACAAATGAAGTCATTTTTAACTTTATATTGAATAATTTTACATGTTTTATGGGCGTAAATACATACGCGCATATTAAGCAAAACATTTGTGCCATATTATTTCTTAAACCGATAAAGCTTTGGGAATTTGGTTAAGATGGCACCAACAGATAGGCAAGCGTATCATATATAGCCGTCTTCGGTATCATGAGAGTGGGGGACAATATATAATAGACCCTTTCAGTTATTCGCATTTACTACTGTAAGAATTGTGTCCTTTTGTCGGGTGTGACGTAATGAGAAGATACAAAATCCGCAAAAGAGAAAATTTTACAGTGTCCCTGATAATATCAACGTCTCTTGCACTATACCGTATATGCGTAAATTGCACAAATATTTCATGTTTTAATATATTGACGCTATTAAAGCTATCGCTTTTCGCATATTTCATTTTAGTAAATTGAAGCTCGAAAATACATTAAACATTCCGTTCAATAACCCTGTGTGTCGCAAGACAATTCCCGCACTTTTACCACTAAACTTTAAACGTAAATATTTTATTAAAATGTCAAATATTGAAAAAAAGCGCCGAACGTTTCTTAATGGTATTGATCATTGGCATATGATTTGAGCGCTTTTTTACCACTTGGGAACATGACCTTTACTATTGAAAATTGGAATGGAAGTGTAAATTCACCCAACCTGTAAAGTGAGACATCGTCCACTGGTTGGCAAAAAGAGGCGGAATTCATATAAGCGCATAAAGGGAAGGCTGACAAAATCATCGTTTGTAATGATAATCATGCAACATATCAAATAAATTTTTACTAGTTATGTCTGAATTAAACATTTGCATGCAAGGAAATGCAATTTTAAAACGATTATATTATCGTTATTATTTATTTTTACTAACAACGAACTCGGGAGTAGAACACAATGTAAGAGCTCGGTACGTGGTTATGACAAAAATCTCCATACTTGGAACTTCTTCGCGACCATTTTTTGTTTTAAAAAAATCTCATCAATTGAACTTATTTCTGGATAAATTAAATTTCACGAACGAAAACAAGTAATGATGAAAACAAACAACAATTTAATAGATCAATTTTATGTACGCAACATATTGTACCTGATTTGAATCTTTATTTGTCTGAAAAAACGTACCTTGTTACACATAAAATAAATTCTCTTGAATAATGCAATTGTTTGCTTTAATTGTTCACACCAGTGTTAACACTCTTTGTTGCAGCATGTTTTATCCCGGTGTTTTATTGCACCTTGGTTCATCACAACCAGATTATCTCGTTATGATCGGATACTGCCCAGACACTTACAAAGAAAACAAGGTGTCATAAACCCAGGGACCTATACTTGGGTCCCTGCATAAACCACATGTTGCTGCCTAGTGTCTGCTAATTAAACACAATTTATGATACCCCCATGTCATCCCCCCTTGGCATATTAAGCAGTTATTTTAGCCAAATTTTAAAGCCAAAATACTGAACATTTGCTTCAATAAAATATTTTAACATTAAAAAGAATGAAGACATTATCGGAAATGGATTTACCGGAACAAGTGCATATATATATATATATATATAAGCCAGTTTAATCATAATATTACAGTGTTTAATAACTATAAATTAAGTTAAAATATTGTGCAATCTAACTGCTACGAAATTGAGGTATTTAACGGGTACCAGCAAATGTAAACTCCGTTACTACGTGTATAGATTTAAGTACGTTATTTCAGTGTACGAAACACCATCATGAAAACAAGCAATCACAATAGGGTCAAATAATACTTGCGTTAAATAAATTAAATATTTAGATTTATTGATCATAAAATGCTAGATTTCCGCTAGATTTGTATCACTTCTTATCGATTAGTAAAGAGATTTCAATATACATGCAAAGACAGTTCAATTTGCATTATACGCAGAGTTCTTTTCCGTATGTATGCTAACATTTATCAATATTGTCATTCAATGTAAACGAAACGAAAATCCATTCAATGGAAAAGAAAATAATACAATTTCACAATTGTTATGTATTCCGCTTTTAAGGCTTTGTTTCACAATTGATTAAATGCATCTTTACACGTTCGATCGTTCGACAACAACAATATTCACACCACTTATAATTGTGATCAAATAAATATATGTTTCATTATTTTTTAAACATCATTTATAAAATTCTTACTATAAGAAAGAATACGGCTTATTTAGTTGTTTGATTTGTGGGATTTTCATTATTTAGTCTTCCGATCACGTTCTCTGATGAACAATACCGCTATTGTATCAGCAGTATAAACCGAATATCAAAATTTCATTAGAAAATAAAACATTATTACAAATCTTTTCGTTCATATGTTCAGTCCATTTACATCGTTGAAAAAAAAACATTTTCTAACAAGATTTCTGTTCTCGTTTACGATCGATACACTCGATTATCATCGCATGACGTCACACAAGGGAGATAATTAAAAACCGGCAATAACTGAAAGGGTCTATTTATAGATTGGTTTAATAACAGCAAAATAAAAACACATAATTGGCCAATCTAATAATTATTAGCCCATGAAAAGACCCAGAATGCCCATTGCACGTGTTTAAGATAAAAATAATAGTAATGGCTGTATTACTAATGTGATCCTGCCTGTGCTGAAATCACTTGGCATTTGCTCATGGTACTCAGACTTTTCATTCACAGTTAACACACAGTTAGAAAAGTTCTCTTTCAACCATGTTTCAGACTGTTGTATTGTTTCCTCACATTTTTTACTCGCTATAAAAGACAGCTCATTCCTATCCTGTACTTTCTGTCTGGCTACATGGAGATGTAACAATTCATCGTGGAGCCTGATGCCATTTATGAGTGGAGCTTGCTCCAGTATCAGCTGGTTTTTCTTTTCCTTAACAGTGCTTTTCTCAAAATCGGCTAATATAGACATGATTTGTTCACGCATTTTATTGACGGTATTGACGGTATATTGTACACGTTTATGTTCATATTCGATACAGTTATTAATTTCCTCACGCATGCGTTCCACCATAAGCTTCTCATATTCATTGTAGGAAACCTTCAGAAGCTGCATTCTTGTCTCCTGATGGGTCTGAAACTTCTTCATTTGTGAAAGAGTAGTTGTCGTTCTCAAAGACAGGTTATTATTACTTTCGGCTTCCCGGGGTATTGGGATAACGTTCAAGCACCGTCTGAAATACACAAATAAGATTGCACATGAATACTCAGAAACTAATATTCATATACAAACAAATGTATACTTGTTAACAACGTTTGCGTACCCTTTAAGGAAAACATATAAGAATACTGACTTGTAAATGATATTGCAGTTCGGAGAAGTAATAAGTAGGAATAAACAAACAGTTTAAACACATCGAAAACAATAACTGGTATGACAGCAAAGAAGTGGTCATTACTAAAATAGCAAGCACTATCCCTATTTGATTTAAACGAAAAATTAAAGGAACATGATGACAACATTTCAAACAAATTGTACGCACATATTTGAACAATGCATGTTCTCAACTCCACACGTTTATATTTCTAAAAGCATCAATATATCGATAATGCTTCACATATAAATATAATGTCTTTTTGATACACTGATCAAAGGGAATTGGAACACAAGCCTAAAATGTTTTTGTGTGTATGGGAACTCATGCATATCATGGAGATCAACATATTGTGATCATGATAATTTACTACACTATAGTACCGTAAATAATAGTGCGCATGTACATAACATAACTTTATCAGTGATTTTTTGCCCAACTGGGAAAATTACAGGTACCGTACCACTTGGGATAAATAAGCGCGACAATTGTCATCGTGAAATCTTCAGATTAGAAATTATGGTCCTTTTAAAATGCCTTGTATAAATTGCACAAACAAATTCAATTTACATATTCATTTCCATGCATTTTGGCTTGAAGTGTTTAGTGTCAGAGCTCTGCCTCATTTTATGTGTTCACCTGCAGATAATGCACTCTTAGAATGAAATTGACAACATTTTCTTACTTTGGGAATTTTTCTGAAAATCATATTGGAATTATGTGGTCTTCCTAAATTAGGAAAGTTCCTTTTACGGGTACTTTATTGAGAAGGAAAACATCGCTGTGTATGTATATTTAATTTATAAGTGCATATTATTATGTCCATAATTTATTTAAGATAAAGAAGTGAAACTCCAGCTGCTGGAGTAGTATTGCAAACTCATTTTATACAGTTGGTCCTTTATTTAAAGCAAGTTACCAATTGCCAAAACAGTACAAAACATCACAATACAAAAAAACATAAACACATATAAGAATAAAGCTGGGGTCGCCTCCTTGGAACGGACAATGCAAAGCATTGAGGGTTTAAACCGGTTTTAGAGCGCTCAACCTCACACTTGGCCCAGCAATATTCATGATACATATAAGTGTAAATAAAATTTAACCTCATAGCATTGCAACTCAAATTAAACAATAATAAAACTGAATTAAAACGCATTAAATTTTACAACCAATTAATTAGTAAATGGTAGGAAAAAGACCAGAGCAACAGAGTTACAACTGTTTGAGGAACGATAAAATGAAACAACAAACAAGAGTCAACTACATCCTTTCATTTAAGAACACGATTTAAGAATATAGCATCATAAAGTTAGTATTTCCAGATCAGCATCGTGCAAATACAGGAATCGCCTTGGTGTAATGGCTATGGTGTCCGCCTAGCGACTGGGAGGTTACGGGTTCGATCTCCACCGTGGAAGCGTTCTTTAGATCTCCCCCAAAGACACCAAGTACTGGTTCTAGGCCCAGGAAACGGACTCGAGAACGTTTATATAAGCTTAGGCTTTCCATGCAATCGAGCTAATATAAATTGGTTTAAACTAAATACAGGAAGAAGCAGCAATTGGTCTAAAAGATCCATATTACATAGCTTAGTTGTTTATGATACCGCTAAAAAATAAATCAAACAAGAAACTGCCGTCAGAGAGAAAATATTTATAAAATTTAACGCTATAAACCCGATGACCTATGCATGTAGCCTAAAATAGTGAAAGTGTGTCGTATGAAGCAATATAGAAGCGATGATGTCAAAAACCCCAAAACGTTTGCCTCCAACCTTAACCAGTTGCAGATTAGCCAACAATTAACTTCCTTGTGTTTACAGAGAAAGCAAGCCTTGTCGGACCGTATTTGGTACAAAAACGAATATGGTACATTTGTACCATATTCGGCCGAATATGGTACAAATGTACCATACTCGGACCGAAGATGGTACAATTTTCGACCGAATATGGTACAAACATTGTACCATATTCGGTTGGAATAAGTTTTTCTATGCTCGCCAAAACGTATTTGGTACATACCAAAAAAACTCATAAAAATGAAAATGGCCTACGTATATGGTACATAAATTATGTATTTCTTAATAAATGAAATAGTCTGCCGATGTGTAAACTTTTTTTCAAACTCAAATACATTGTATTAACCTAATATTGGAAGTGACAAAAGTATCATCATCATCATCATCATCATCATCATCATCATCATCATCATCATCATCATCGTCGTCGTCGTCGTCGTCGTCGTCGTCGTAACTAGCAGTAACAGAAACAGCTAACCTAACCACACTTTACATGGATTTTGCTGGTTGTGTAACTGTTTCGCCGGCTAGCTCAGTCGGTTGCGCGTCAGAATGGCACGCAGGCGGCCTGGGTTCGATTCCCGGGCGGGCCAGATACTTACGTGGAGATCATTAATAGCAATTTTCAAATTTTTAAAACTTTTTTTTTCGAAAGTGTATTTTCACCAAAATCCGATTTAAGAGATTTTGAGCTCTTTTAAATGAATATATCTCTCCAAAAATAAGGATGTTTGACTGGCTGCTTTAGACAGGTGTGACTGTATTCCTAAACATTACTTTGTAAAGTTGATTTGTCGTTCCGACGTCATATTGCTGAGAAGCCGACAAAGCTTTGAAGTTTCCGATTTTTTCTTTGATAACGTGCCGCTTTAAAAAGGCGGGAATTTTGCACACGAGTCTTACTCAGAAGTCAGTAACCATATTTGACTTGGCGGTCGGCAAGAAAAGTTGTGATTTTCGACTAGAAAGAATTGAAATCCAAACTTTCTTCAAACTTCAAAAGAATTCTTGACAGTAAGTACTGTACATAATTTTAATTTTCAGTTGTCTTAATATGCATTGATGTTTTAACATGCATTGATTTTTATGTTTTATGCCCCCCCCCCTCAGAGTGCATTTGCAGTTGTCCGTCCGTCTATCCAATTGTCCGTGGCATTCCTTCCGGGTGCGTAACTCCTAAACTGCTGAAATATTTAAGCTACAGTCATTTTTTCGAAAGTGTATTTTCCACCAAAATCAGAACGAGCTCCTGTAATCTGTAGATTTGAACATTTTAAATTTTATGGAGTTTATAGGTCTTTGACCTTCGAACCCTGCCTAGTCGTGACTTCTGGTGAGCGACCTAGGCCCCCAGGGCCCCTTCTTTATATCCCTTCCATCCACGTAGCATTGGTTTCTACAGACCGTTTGTCCGTTGACCGCCATAAGTTTGCCCGCTATTTTTCCCCTGAATTTGAATTCGGTTGGATTTCAATGAAACTTTACATGAAGTACTTGCTACTTTCATTGCGCATATTGCCCGGAAGTTCGGATTGTAAATTTTAGCGGAGCTATCAGACGAGTGATTTTAGCTCAGCTCATGTCGTGAGACATTCGTTTTCGACACGCGGTGTTCAATACAAGCTCTATTAACTAATGAAGTATAAATGTATAATAACTTATTATATTATTTCAGATGAAGGAAGCAATTAGGAGAAAAAGGAAGCAATTAGGGTGCTTGCCCAGGTCGAAGTACGACATTATTGTCAGATGTTTAAACGGATCGTTCGATGTCCCTGTGAAGAAACGGACACCTGAAGAGAATAATTGTTTGGCCATGATTAGAAAACGTAAGGACTTCGAGCTTGGTGACCGGGGTTCTTTATTGTGTGGCGGAAAGCAAGTCCTTGTGAAAGAAGATCTTCCTAGATTTGTTGAGAAGATGTTCATGGAAAACAAAGGATGTGGAGCAAGGGTTATTTACAACAAACTGAAAGTAAATTACACGGGGTTCTCGGAACAAGCTATCCTTGAAATACTGTACAATAGCAAGTATTACCATGAGAAGTATCCGAGATTTACAAACAAGCCAAAGCCAAAGACAATTACAGAAGAGGAACCAGGCAAAAGATGGCAGATTGACATAATTAACATGAAAAATCAAAGTGTTAGCTACAAGGGGTCCACATACAGTTATATTCTACAAGTCGTGGACGTTTATTCTAGGTACGTTATGCCAAAACCCCTGAAAACGAAGAGTTCGCGTGAAGTTGCAAAGGCATTAGAGGACGTGTTGATGGTTAACCTTGCCCCTGACATCATCCAATGTGACAACGGACTGGAATTTAAAGGCCCTAGTATGAAACTTTTGTTGAACAAGTACAACATCAAAATGATCAATAGTAGGCCGTATCATCCTCAATCACAGGGCAAGTGTGAAAGGTCAAACAGTGTTATAAAGGCCAAGATTCTATTTGCAACAAAAAGTAAACGTGGATTTAACTGGGTCGAAGGGCTTCAAGATTTAGCCTATGCCATAAACACAAGTTTCAAACGAGTTCTTGTGGGTCTCACGCCCTTTGAAGCCTACTACGGAAGAAGTCATGTTTTTACCAAAGAACGTCATAGTTCTCGTGAAATAAAGAAAACCATACGGCGAGCAAATAAAAAGGCTTACAGGTCGCTGTTGAAAAACGCAACTTCCCCAATCAAGTACAAAGTAGGAGAGACAGTATTGATTCGCTATCCCTTTCGAAAATCCAGGGTGCCAACCAAAAGATATGTTATCGAAGGCAAGGTAGAAAAAGTAAAACGAAATGGTGTTTATATCGTGTCATTTCAAGTACCGAACAAACCCGAACTTGGATTCGTAAGCAAATCGGTTGGGGTCGAAAACATGACTAGCCTAACTGTTGCGTTAGAGAAACAACGAAAAATTAAAAAACATTCATTAAAACAGAACCGCTCAGAGAAACAAAATCACAGAACTAAGTACTATCATGTTTTAACACGCCATGAAAATCTGCAGTTGTTGGATGGGGTGAATATTGCCATGGACCCAAATCCGGATGGAAATTGTCAATTTGCTGCTATATCGCATCAACTTGGTAAAATTGGTATATACAAAGACGTAGATGCTTTACGTAAGGAAGCAGTCCATCACATTGTAGAAAACAGATATTTCTATGAAACTTTTGTCTATGATGAAACATTTGATGAATACGTTAAGAATATGTCTAAGAATGGGACATACGGCGACAACCTCACGCTCATTGCACTTATGAGAGAATATAATTTGCAGTGCCTGGTAGTTTCTACCCGAGGACTAGAACACTCATCAATTGTGTCAGCAGATGGAAAGTTCGATGGTGATGTTGGAACAATTGCATTGGGGTATTTCCCAGAAGGATTTGGCATGCATTACGTTAGTATCCGTATCAATCAACGCGTGTACAAGGACATAATATCACGCTTAGAACAGTCGTATGACAACGGTGACTCTGGCGACAGCGCTGCGTCTGGCGACAACGCTGCGTCAGGCGACAACGCTGCGTCTGGCGACAACGGTGACTCTGGCGACAACGGTGACTCCGACGACACCGCTGCGTCTGGCGACAACACTGCATCTGGCGACAACGCTGCGTCTGGCGACAACGGTGACTCTTTCGACAACGGTGACTCCGGCGACAACGGTGACTCCAGCGACAACGGTGACTCTGGCGACAACGGTGACTCCGGCGACACCGCTGCGTCTGGCGACAACACTGCATCTGGCGACAACGCTGCGTCTGGCGACAACGGTGACTCTTGCGACAACGGTGACTCCGGCGACAACGGTGACTCCAGCGACAACGGTGACTCCGGCGACAACGGTGACTCCGGCGACAACGCTGCGTCTGGCGACAACGGTGACTCCGGCGACAACGCTGCGTCTGGCGACAACACTGCATCTGGCGACAACGCTGCGTCTGGCGACAACGGTGACTCTTGCGACAACGGTGACTCCGGCGACAACGGTGACTCCAGCGACAACGGTGACTCCGGCGACAACGGTGACTCCGGCGACAACGCTGCGTCTGGCGACAACGGTGACTCCGGCGACAACGGTGACTCTGGCGACAACGGTGACGTCTCTGTGTGTTCAGCCCTGAAAGAGCTTCAAGATATGATAAACAATAGGAGGGCACAGAAGCGAACGACTTTTCCATTTCTGATGTTACCACTTCACATTCAAGTTGAAATTTTTAAGTTCTGCATACAATCAAACCCGTCAATCCAGTTTGTGTTGGCGAAGGTCGGCAAACCCTTTAGAGATTTAATAAGGTCAATGAGTTTGCAAACACCTAGAATTTACATTCGGCCGGATATTGGACTAGATACTAGTAACAGAAATCCTGTTAGCGTTCGTTTCCTATTAACAAGAGCGGGCAGAAACAGCGGTCTTATTTCGGCAATAAAAGAAATCATCAAGGGGCCAAAATGGGCAAACGCATGGCTGCGTTTGCGTGTTAGTGGAATCGGTTGGTATGATATCATAGATGTCATGTACAGACATTACAGGTGAAATATACATGTATATCGGTGTTTGGAAACCTGTTATGTTATTTTTGTGATTGATGATTATGTTCTTCTACCGGAAATTTGTTGTCATTTGCTCATTTACTGGTAACTTTTTACGAAGCACATTTGGGATATTTTGGCTGCTACTAAAATGAATGTATATATGTATATTATGTCTTGTCAAAATGCTACAGTTGGATTAAAATTTAAATGCTGTTCTATGTTTTTCAATATTACTTTGAAAAATCCTGTCAGTATACCAATAAATGAAAAAAGTACAAGTTTGTTGAATCTCTTGAATGAAACAAATTATAAAATACAAAATGTAAAATGAATATGTGATGATGATGATGACAAAACATTTGTGATGATGATGATGGTAAAAAAATTGTGATGATGATGGTGGTGGTGATGATGATGACAGTGGTTATGATGATTGGGGTTTGATGATTGTGGTGATGATGATGATGATGATGATAATGATGATGATGATGATGATAACAAACGTTTTGGGATGATGATGACAGCGATGTTTATCGGACGATGATAATGGTTATAATGATGATGATAAGTTTTTAGATGATGATGACGGCGATGTTTATCGGCCGACGATGATGATAATGATGATGATGATAACAAAATATTTGTGATGATGATGATGGCGATGTTTATTGGCCGATGATGATGATGATATTCTCATCGTCGTCATCATCATCACAACATCCTCATTATCGACCGAAAACATCGCTGTCATTATCATCACAAAAAAAACTTTTGTGATCACCATTACGATCATGATAATGGATATGATGATGTTGGTTTTGATGGTGATGATGATGGTGGTGTTGGTAAAGATAACAACGATGATGATCATTGGGGTGTTGATAATTGATGTGATGATGATGATGATGATGATGATGATGATGATGATGATGATGATGAGATAACGATGATGATGATGATGATGATGATGATGATGAGATAACGATGATGATGATGATGATGATTACGATGATGAGTGTGTATCATATTCGGAACGAATGTGGTACATTTTTCATCCGAATATGGTACAAGTTTGTACCATATTCGGTCAGGCATTTTACCCCAAAACTGCAGATACGTATATGGTACAATTAGACAGTTGTACCATATTCGGCCGAATATGGTACAAACTTGTACATATTCGTTTTTGTACCAAATACGGTCCGACAAAGCCTTATATATTGTAAATAATAAAGAAAACATATTTTATGAAAAAAACTCCAAAAAGGCAATGATTTCCCCTAACCGCTCACCTAGATTCATTGACACGTATTGTGGAGGGCTTGGACTGTTTATCTAATTTGTGACGCAAATTGACCAAGATTGGAACATGGCGTTTAAATTTTCAAGATAAACATTCTGATCAAGTTTCATCAATAAAAAGTCTTAAATGTAGCCTCTAGAGGGATAAAAGTTTTTTTTTAATTTGACCTGGTGATCTTGTTTGTGGACGAACCTGACCAAGAATCAAACTTGGCCTATATATTGTAAAGATAAACATTTTACTTAGTTTCATACGCTTGAAAAATGTTTCTAATAGAGTGGTATTTTTTTTTAAGATTTGACCTGGAGAGCTACGTCCTAAGCGCATGTGACCATGATTCGGACTAAGGATAGATTTTGTGAAGATTATTATTCTTACCAAGTTTGGTCGAGATTGAGTCATTTATGTAGTCTCTCGAATGGTACCAAGGTTTTTTCTGACCTGGTGACCTTATTTCTGAACGCGTGCGTTTGTAGATATTGTCAAGATGAACATTGTGACCATGTATTAGCAAGATTAAGCTATAAATGTGGCCCCTAAAGTGGTAACATTTCAATAACATTGGCAGCATAAACAAAAATACTCTGCAAGCAAAATTATAGCTAATTGACTTTGAGCAGATGGTGTTTTTCAACACGTGCAATTCTGCTACAACTTGATACTTTATCAATTTCGTATGAAAGCCTTAAATGTTCAAGTTAATTTAAGGAATAATACAGTTAATGGGTTAGAGCTGAAATGTATGAAATCCTGAAAATTTTGCTTACGGTCCAGGGGGGCCGCCATGGACCCGGGTCGGCCCAGGACAAAGCCCTGATAAGCTAAAACGTAAAATTAAGGCAAACGTACTTAAACATTTTCTTCAAAAGACAATCTACTGATACCAACATCACACTCATTTTGAATATTTAAAAAATCTTTACCAAAAGTTGAATTCTTTGGTTTTAATGACCATTTTTTCGGACGATTTATAACTTATTGTTTTTAAAACAAAATACACGCACCAGGGATCACCATTGAGCTCGTATTCGGTTCAATAAATATAATTTTTTATTTGTTTTACTTGACTTCGTTTGTAGTTTTTTGCAATAACAACTTAGGTTAATAGTGGTGTTTTGAAATTCGGTATGCGAAGCACTACCGTTCACCAAATCAATCAAAAATCAAGGATTGAAGGCAAACTGTTCTATCTGTTTAGCATTTTCTTTGAGATACAATTGTTTAAAAAATTCGAGGATTGAAGGCAAACTGCTGTAACGGTTCAGTATTTTTATTTAGATACAATTGTTAACACTCAACCCGAATACGCGCCGATAAAGAGTTCCGCGAAAATCCTTTACGTAATTAAAAACGTTCATCATTTACGTCAGTGAGAGGTCAACATTTTACATAACTTTATTCATTAGGCCCTGCTTTTTGGATATGTAAAATTTCATTGGTTGATTATAAATTGAATTTTACATATACTTAAAACAAGTTGAGCACAAAAAGCACTCTGGTCAGCAGACGATGTTTTTGCATAAATAAATTGCGGAGGATTTCGGAGAAAGTCGTGGTAGTCGATTGCGTCTGGTGGTATGATATCTTAGGCTGTTAATAGATTAGGAAAAACTAAATAAGTCCGCCCAGGCAGTAGTAAATAAACTATGGGTTACACCACAGATCTATCAGTAATTGTTTATTGATAGATCTTTGGTTACACACACAAACTACTGCCAGCGATTGCCTATTACTATTACATGTAAATAGCTTAATATCCGAGGTCTCACTGAAACGCAGACGTTTGGACGTTCGAAAATGCAGACGATATGAAATCGAAGACCACGATCGATGTGTGTAAGTATCGTAGTTTTGATGATTGAATTAAATGTTTTGACGTTAGAAATGCATAATAAATACTTAACGTTTGATGTTATATGAAGAAGGTGACTGGGGACGAGACTTAGACCCATTTGGGTGCTGACGTTAAGTTGTGACTAAAGTTTCGCTCCCTTTGTCAACCGACTTTTTTACGATTGACAATGTTTTGATTTTTTATTAATGTAATCTATGAAATTTATGTCAACTTATTCTATATGCGCTTATAAGAATACACCGCGTTTTGCCAACCAGAAGGCTGAGTATAAACTTAGCAGGTTCGCGTGACGTCACTCGTCAGCTGGTCTACTACAATAATGGTGTGTGAATGAGCCGTTTGGCTCTCATAAAGACGAATTCACAAAAGGAATCTTTCTGTTACAACTGAACGTTGTCAAAATCTAAAACGCTTCTCATTTTATCATTTGTTATTTTCATAATGGCATTAACTGTATTTACATTTCGTTGATAAAGTTTAGTGCAAACATTTTCTCAAAGTAGATCCTATTCAACTTTCAAGCTATGTATTTTAAGATGCATAACTTGACTAGCTGATTGCTGACAGACTGTGAACTGCATGGGGTTATGAAATCGAACAATGTGTTGCAAATCTTTGTGTCATCAATGTGTTTCATCTATTTGATGATGATAATTAGCATAAATATTAATGTTAAAATTTCTAGTTGCGGTTGTGTTCGTGATCACATTGAAATGATTATCAGCGATTATCAAAGATTTATTAAAACAAAGAAAGTAGAAAGGAAAAAATGTAAAAAGCAACTATGCACATAAACAACTGCAAAACTATGTGGTTATATAGTGTTAGCTGCAAATTTCGTTCATTTGTTGGTCAGACATGACCGATAGTTTCCAGTTAAAGACAATTGAATGTTGTCTGCTGATACGTTTTATGTGTATTGAAATATTGTAAGAAGATTCAATACTTGTGCTGGGAATTGTTTCTTTGTCATGTAGTATTTTTAACTGTCACAAAAACACACATACATATTTGCAATATTTTTAAAGGGGCAGTACCTTGTCGTTTGCATAAAAATACTCCCGTGATATAGGGGCATGTGTCAAATCAGATCCAAAGCATAAAATACAGATAAGGTAAAATTCAAACACCAAAAGATGTGCTCATAATTAGCAGGTACCCTGCTTTTTACCTTATATGTGTTTAGTTCGTATTATGCTATTTTTCATATAATACAAAATTAACAACTCAATTTTATCTTACACAAACGCTTGAGATTTTTTTTAATTAAAAACACAGAATTTTGTATTTTAAGAAATAATTTTATATGGTACAGGATGGAAAACAGTTTATGCTATTGTGGAATAAGCCATGCCAGCGAGGAGATAACCGTGTAACCAGCCTAGTTCACCCTTGTTTCCAAAACAATGGTGCCAGCAATACATACATGTATGATCATATTATTAATAAGCAATAATAAACTTTTGTTATATTGTTATTTTATTTTTTTACATTGATTATGCTCTCTTCACTTTGCATAAGTGGAAGGTTGAGAGTACATATTGTACAAAAACAATCTTATCTTTATTTTGATTATTAATAGTTTTGTATTATTTTCACAAAGATTGAGTTTATTAAGAAAAACAGCAATGCAGGCTAAGAATACATGCAGTCACTACTATAGTGATGTATTGTATCATTTTTATTTTTATCAGTCAAGATCTTTACAAATGAATTTTACAGATCCTGGTTCAACCTGAGCTTACCAAGATTACATATTACTGTGTGCGGGTGGTACTACGGATAACATATTGTGTTGTAATTGACCTTTTTAACAGATAAAATGTTTTATTGTATATTTAAATACATGTTGAATGATATGCGTGAATATGAATTTCATACTGGAATAGAGATATATATTGTGTTAATTTTTTATCAGCCTGTCATCCGTAAGATTGCATATTGAAGCATGATTGAGTATAATAAGGCAATATAATATATACGTGTTTTGTTTTTCTGCACACAGATTAGAATACATGAAATTATATGTACATTCAGTACTATTTACATATTGTTTTTTTTTTCGTAATATTGTGAAAAATGTCTCTAGATTAGTGTGAAAACGGTACATTTTTTGAACTGCAACACTTGATTTATATTGTTATGTGTTCATAACATGTGCGGTGAACATGTAACGCTTTAACGACAAGAGGGCAATGGTGGCCCTGGGGTCGCTCACCTGAGTAGAAATAACTTAAAGTAAGGATTTTTAACGTTGTTCGGTGAAAAGAAAGGGTTTGTTGTTTTGACAGACACAAAATAAATGTGTAGTTTGTTTTTAATAATTTAATTTTTTTTTAAATAGACACTTGTTTCCCATTTAGACAAAGGTTTACCTTGGACAAAGGTGATATGAGGACATAAATTGAATTATTAGCATAATCTTCAAAAGAAAATGAAAGTACATTTTTTTTCACAAATTGTAGTCAAGCTTTTATATCACGAGATAAGCATCTCAGCATCTTTAGATGTTATAAAGGATGACCACTTAGTTACAACTTGTTTTTGCAAGAACACCTTTAGATACCGAAAACAGCTTTATTTTCTAAATAGATTTAGTGTTAATTAAATATTTTTTGCATAATTAATATATTTTGAATTGGTATCATATATCAGAGTCAGTTGTAAGGAACTAAATGAGTATGCTAATATCTACTAGAAATACAACAATGATCTTCTTTAAGGTACCAAACATCTGACACTTGAAAATGTATGATATCCAAACAACTGTCAAGCTATTTGGAATTTAATGCACAAACAATCTGTAGCATAAATACAGTATTTTTGCAAAAACAACTTCTAAAACAATTTAACCAACAGTTTTTGTGGTTCTTAAACATGTTAAAAATGGGACTTCAAGAGTGTTAATAAGGTATTACTATAACAATATAAGAAAAAAACTGCCACGCCATCTGGCGGCCATGTTCTCGAACCAACCAAAACCATTTTCGAACTCAGCTGAGACATCGTTAAGACATATGTTATGACAGAGTTTTATGAAGATAAATGTGACTTCTTAATTTTTTAATGAAAATTCAATACTGCTCCAGCAGCTGGAGTTTCACTTCTATATATTCTATAGTGTTAACAAGCTTTTTCTTAAATTTGACCGAGTGATCTAATGTTTGACCTCAAGTGACCCAGTTGCGTACTAAACCAACATATCATTGGGAAAAATCTTTGGACCAAGTTTCATGAAGATCGGACAAAACAAATTGGCCTCTAGAGTGTTCATAAGGCAAAATGTTGACGACCGACGAAGAACGACGCACGACGGACAAAAAGTGAGAGACAGACATGTGTGTTCAATTTGCTAAATTACTTGGTATTTATAGTGAAAATTGTGTGTCTACTAATTAAAATAAAATCAGGGTTGTAATTTCTTCACCGTACGGATTCCATCCCTTTCAGTTGAAGTATATGTGTATATGACTTTTTACTTTTTTGTAATTAGCTTCATATGTTTAATCACAATGAATGTGTGAGAATCTTGTAGGAAATTATGAGAGCTTGCAAATGTCATGTTCCTTCCTTGAGGGGTTACTAAATCTCACCCCTGTATAAAGGAAAATTTCACCCTGAAGAAGCAAAATCTCGCCCCTGTAGACAAATTGGGTCAATTATATTGATGTTTGTATTTTTCATTGCCGTTCGATTTGCCTACCTAAAAAGGTTAAATTTCATTTCCTGCGACTTATAATGAAAATATTCAAAGAGCGAACAACGCTAATGCCTTTAGTTCTTTGATTATTTTAGCGCTCGTTTGCCGTGAATGATTCAACGAGGTTGAAGATGATTATCTCCCTTACTCTTTCGGGCACCTGGTTTAGTTCATTTACCGAAATTGCCACTCAGCAATATCAATTACAAAGCGTCTATTTTTTATTTTCGTGTAGTTTTATGTTGTTTTATTGAAATACTTGAACTGGCGCCTGTTATATAGAGGGTACCTACCTCCTCCCTTCCCCTTAAAATATACTCAACAGATTTAAGCGATTTTATAAAATAGCCAAGGTGGCGGAACTCCGGTTTAAACCGGAAAACTGTCACCCAAACATACATTTATAGATATTAATTGCAGTACGTTTTGTGTTAAACATAAAAAACAAAATGATTAAAAATAAAGTATAGGCTGTCAAAATTCCTTCTCTAAAAACAGTGCATATCTTATAATTTGTAAAAAATCATACAACTGCTAACAATGATCTAATGATTGAACATGGCCGATCGTATATTCATAATACAATGCCATTATTTGCACTGACTCAACACAGTAAATATCAGTTACCTGTGACAAAGCAAACCACTTCATTATTTTATCCTTTCCATACGGAGATTTTTTATTAAACAACCAACCATGCTGTCTGTGGGAGTTTATACATGTTCTACAGAAGAATTTCATACAAGGTTGACAGTAAAAATCTGCATCTGTTTCTACAGACCGCTCTTTTTCGCAGATTGTACAACAATAATATTTAACAACATCAGAATCGCCAGCAAATTTAGACACAGAAGACGTCGCCATTTTGATAATACACTTTAAAAATTTTTTTTTTATCAAACCGAAAATCTATTGAAATATTAATGTCACAGTATGTACGTATGTAAAATTAATATTCCAGAAAACACACACTAAACAGATATTTATACAGAATTTCAAAGTTAATAGACACCAAGTAAACTTCCAATGTCAATTTAATGCTGTGAAAGCAGTAAACAGTGTAACTATGTATACATTTACTAGCACGTGCCATTTTGGGTAACATCAGTATTGATTTCTCAAATATTAAACTGCACCAAAGAAAGGTTTATAGATAAAAACTCCAAACAGGATAGTTGCATGGGCCGATTGGATCAAGTTCTCTTATGAATGGGATGTTAAAATGTTATGAATATGTTATTGCGATGTTATATTATAGATTTTTGAAATGAATTTTTATTGCAGTTGTCGGCTCCTTTTTCTCAAACAGCTAATATTATACTTGTCATTAAGACACAATTGCCCTGAGAGACTAGTTTGAATATTGAAGTCAACAATAACAAAAGGTTTCTTCTTCTTCAAATTCTGATAAATGAGTTTGGATGGATCAATCAGACAGCTAATGTGGAAGTTGTTAAATTTTATTTTTGGCTTTAATACCAGCGTAGCTTAAACATGCCACACCAAAATGATTGAATTGTCATGCAATGGTTCTACTGATTTAGATTTTTGAAATAAACAACTGACAAATCGTAATGCGAAATCAAACATCGGAAGTAGACGATAGCACATCACAACATTTCATTTTCTAATTAAGGTGAATTAATGTGTTTGGTTCAACCATATCACATTACAAAACTGTGGTACCTTGTGTTGACGTAATTGTCAACTAACCTTGTGAACAGACCGGTTAGCTCTGTTGGTAGAGCGCTTTACTACCACTCAGAGCATCGATCAGTTTTGATCCACGGCCCGGCCACATAACAACTGACAAATTATGTCAAACTTCACCTTTTTGACTGCACCTATAGTCGATAGAAGTCTTAAGTGCCGCAAATCAAAAACGTGTATAGATTTTGAGATCTAACAATTGCACAGTGACCTTCCCTGTTTTGTTGCCCTAAATATCATTGAGCAAAGGAAAGAAACAGGCATAGGCAATAAGAGCTATCTTGCTATTAAAACACTGCTCTGTTTTGATCAATAAAAATCATATTCTGTTTTATGTTATGATGTTTAGACTCGAAAATAAGATCGTCAAAAATACCCGTACGTCGAAAATACCCTAAACGTAGCTTCCCAAGAATTCACTGTTTTATCAAAGTGACCGAGTTACCTACTTTTGAAAACAAGTTTTAAATTTCAAACTGGGAAGATATTTCTTTGGGACAAATGTTTTGACAAAGTTTCTCATTGATTGGGCAATTAATGTGACATCTAGAGTTCACAAGCGTTTTCTTAAATCTGACGTTGTTACCTACTTTTGATTTAGCATGACCATGTTCTGAACTAGGCCGAGATATTTCGGGTAAATGTCCTGACCAAGTTTCATAAAGATTGGGCAAAAAAGTTGCCTCTGAAGTGTTAACGAGATTGTATCTGAAGTTTAACCAAGTGAACCATTTTTCTCCACGTAATTCAATTTGGAATGAGATTTTATTATGAAAAATGTTTTGATTAAGTTTCATGAAAATTGGGAAATAAAGTTAGCATCATGAGTGTTTTTCACATACGTTTATTTTTTAATTTGACATTGTGACCTTGTAGTACAACCACGTATCTCACTTTTAAATTCTACAAAGCCATTATATTGACAAATGGTCTGATCAAGTTTCATACAGAATACTCATAAGCTTTTTCTTTAATTTGACATATCGCCTTAGATTTGAAACCACGTGAACAGGTTTAGAACTCGGCT